>NC_060138.1:502280651-502583681 GCF_021461385.2 Schistocerca piceifrons | reverse complement strand
ACGCGTTTTAGCTCACGCAGGCTGGCGTGAGGTCTGGAACAGGACAAGGAAGTTAGACTTTAGCAGAAAAGGACGTAGCTGTTGGAATACTTAACTTTAATCCCTAAATGGTGAACATCGCTCTTGACGGTACATGTTTTACAGCATCAATAGTAACTGGTAATGACGCTTTGCTAGGTCGTAGCAAATGACGTAGCTGAAGGCTATGCTATCTATCGTCTCGGCAAATGAGGGCGTAATTTGTCAGTGAACCATCGCTAGCAAAGTCGGCTGTACAACTGGGGCGAGTGCTATGAAGTCTCTCTAGACCTGCCGTGTGGCGGCGCTCGGTCTGCAATCAGTGATAGTGGCGACACGCGGGTCCGACGTATACTAAAGGACCGCGGCCGGTTTAAAGGCTACCACCTAGCAAGTGTGGTGTCTGACGGTGACACCACACTGACGTTTGCTGGTAGTCCACCACCGAAATCTGGAGCAATTTTCGGAAGGTTTGCACTTCTGTCACGTGGAATATTTCTCTTCAGTCGTCTTTGGTCCCGTTCTTGCAGGATCTTTTTTCCGTCTCAGTCAAGGCAGAGATTTGATATTTTACCGGATTTATGATACTCATGATACACTCGTGAAATGGTCTTACGGAAAAGTCCTCACTTCATCGCTACAGTACATAGGCGTTGTCGACAGCAGTGCCGTATTCTGCCAGTTTACATAACTCCGTATTTGAATACGCATTCCCATGCCAGTTTCTCTCGCGCTTAAGTGTCTATTTAACTTTTCTACGATATTTCAAAATTTTATTTTCAAAAAATAATATACTAGTATGTACCTTTTTCACATAAAGTATTCCCGAGATTTTTTAAAGGATTTTTTTCTGTTGACCAAAATCGAAATTATCACTTGGATGGGTTTACTTGTAAGATAAGGAACAATCACAGTTGATCTATAACACCAAAGAGTATACACCATAGCCATTTAGCTGTAGCCCCCGCAAGTTTGCTGAAAAATTATACACGTTATTGATGTTCATCAAGTTAGCATTGAAGTGTTGCTTCGAAAAGTGGGCGTAGCAGGAAAGTCGCATCACACATTTAATTCATGGATTTCGGATGTGATTACATCATTGAGACTTTGGAAACTTATTTCCCACAAGTTCAACTAATAAATAAAGAAATAAAAGGGAAATTGACATTTTAGGTAAATTTCATGACCGTCCCCCCCCCCCCCCCCTTAAAAGAAAGTAATTCGCATTTCTATAGATGCCAGTGTGGACCAGAACAAGAAGAAAAGTGCAGTAAATAAGCGCTATAAATTGCGCACCTGAAGAACTGCGCGGGTTTAACCGGTAGGAAAGATGTTTCATAGTACGAAGACAAACAAGTGCTCAGCGCTCTTGAGGTCAGCGTATTCAAAGTGAGCGGTCCCTGGACTTTTTTTCTTGTTTTGGTCCATGTTATCAGCTCTCGAAGTATGGAAAGGAAACAGTTGGCAGTACAAGAGATTTCTGCAAATTTTGTCTTCGTTTAGTCCGTACTAGTACCTCTCAGAATATGTAACCGCTTTTGTTATCACCCTGTACACATCGAAGAAACAATTATGGAAATAAAACAATGGTTCAAAAGTAGAATTAAATTGTGGGGTGAAAAGATACCAAAGCTAACACTTTCTAATGACATTTGCTATCCTCATTGAAAGAGTAGAAACTTACAGGATGCGATGAAAGGTATGAACAGTCAAATGAGTCCATAATATGGACTGACAGAGGCTGAGTTTGTCCAATGGTACCAGCTTGTACGAGTTACAATGTCACACACTTTTCAGGAGGGATAGTTTCCTGTGTAGGAATATAATTTTTTATATGCAGACCAAGAATCAAACAATTGCAAGTTATTTTGACCATTTATTTGCCAAAACTAGTGCTCATACCATATATATATAGCTCTCTCAGGACAATTTTCCCATTCTTGCTTGCTGTCACATAAATATTCTTTACAGCCCTTGCATGAACAAACACGAGAAATAATCGTAGGGGACAGATCATCTCCAATTTCTCGCAGCACGGCAAATAACTATCCAGCCAATTTACCATCCAGATTAACAGTCGGCATAATGTTATACACAGCGATAAGGCATCTTGATGGAACTCTCTTGGTACCTGTCATTTCCAGGGTTCCTTTCATATGCATTTCCTCATCAAATCCCAAATGTTTGGAGTTGGAAACAAGTTAATTACTGAACAATGAGATAAGATTATCTCATATATAAATTCTAGGGCCGATTCCGTAGTTTCCTGTGCATCGCCAAGTCGACGCTTTCTTTGAAATTTTGTTATCTTACGACCTGCAACTCTGTAGCACTGTTTGGAATTATGCAACCATACGCAGCTTCCGTTGAAATCAGTGTAGTGTATGGCGCGTGCAAATTGGTGTGCAAAATGTAATAGGTCAGTATCATGGACACCCTGTAAATTGCATCGACCATCGTTGGAACGTGCAAACACCAGATTTTGTAACAAGTCCTCCCCTGAATATCATCAGTTTTTGTTTTGCCTACACGGCCATAGTGCTGCGGGCCTACTTAAATATGTTCATAACTGCTTTTTTGTATTATGTTGTTGATAATCTTCCATACAAATTAGTATGTTTAGTACCCGATCCTTTGACAATGATTATACTTTACTACCTTCATTGGAGAGATTCAATCAACGCAGCTTCAGCACTCATTTTCATAGCCTATAACTAAAGAATTCGGACACTTTTAATTGCAATAATTCCGACACTGGAAATATTAATTAGTTAGTCTTCACTTTTTCTAAGTATCAACAATATAACAATCCCTTGCGGATTTGAGGAAAGTTAGCGTTTCATCCCCCACAAGTACTACTGTTCTTATTCTAAAGAACGATAAGGCAGTTCTTAGAATATTTATAATACTTACGTTAATTAGTTATTTTCAATCTGACTCCAATCTTGTAGAGAAGCCTAATCATTTTAGTTATTAATTAAAATGACTATTTCTGTCTCAAACAGCATTATTTTTCTTATTTACTTGTTAAATAGGCATTTTGTATTAGCCATTTAGCCAGGGAAGTGACTATTTACAGAAACGTTATACAATGCCATATATACAATACAGGCATATTAAATTACAGGGACACAATTCAAATTTTATGGTGGAATTTGCACAGCTGAATGGAAGGGAAAATTACGACAACAACGAGGATAAAATGTTCGCAGGAGCTATAGACGATCCCCTGCATCTATAGCGTCTAAGTAAACCAAAGAGTAATGACTGTTTGATACGTCTCTCAAAACATATTTTATAAAGCATTTAATGTTGTTTTGAGCACAACATAATATCGCATTTGCAATACATATCTCAATGGCCTTAAATGGCAACTTAAATACTCGCAAGCAATGCATGACTTCCATCACGAATTTAAAAACGTTTTTCGGTTTATATCGAGTTGCAGGTGTCCCTGCACTATTTGCTACGTTAATATGTAGTTATCAGTAACAGCACGTATGAACAAACGATGTCAAGTTTTTTTTTTTTCAATTGATTGTAACCTTGCTCTTACGTATTACTCGCTTCTAAGCGTTTGGCTAGTATGGTGCCTAAGTTATTGGTTCCTGCTGCTCCTCATGTCTGTCTTTTTCATGAGAACGAAATATATGAGTGAAGCATAACTGAAATAACGTCGAATCAATTTTCTGAATGGCCTGTCTGTATTCGGACACACGACATTTATGAAATGTACATTATAATTATCGCCATACTTCGCGCTTATGTTGAGAAAAATCTTGCTCATCTCCAGAAATACGGAACATGTAATAGCCTCATATATGTAACGATTAGAAAATTATCTACCTTAGAATTCTTGTGACACTTTGTGACCGCCAAGTTATAGTTGGGCAAGATGCAAGGTATGAGGATCTTTGGTTGGTATTCTCAGACAGCTGGATTTCGACTTACGGTTTACACATTGATCACAGACCATAACTACTGATCGTAGTCACATAATGTTCCTTGATCCTTTGAACAACTTGAGACTACCATGTGGTGATCTCATCTTTGATGCTTTTCGCGAAAGTGTTGGTCAAAGAGGTGCTGCAGTCTTTCTGTGGGGCGGGTGGAGGAGTGCATTTGAACTGTGATGGCGTCCAGAGTACGCGGTAGAGTATAAATATGGTTAGCCCATTTTCTCCTTTTCAGGTGCTTCTAGTTATTTTTTCTACCAGTTAAATTACTGGCGAGAAGAAGAGTAGCGGATAGGTGGGCCATTCTCGGCTTCAAACGAGATAAATTAAGCTTCTTTACAGTTCAAGCAACTATTCGATCATGGGTTACTTCCAATTGAGTCACTGAGACTACATCATTTTAGCTTGGATCCGTATAGAGCTTTTCCCTTTAAACCACTGTTTCCTCCTAAGTCACGTAGAGACTGTAAAATGTATCACATGTGCCCTCAATAAAATAGTGCGCCATATTTAACTGAAGTTTGCTCGTGGGATGTCCTGAGGGCATTAAAGGGTTTGAGTGAGAGAACTTTTAGCGAGAGAACGGTTAGCACCCTGGATTCGCATTCGGGAGGATGATGATTCAAACCCACGACCGGCCACCCTGATTTAGGTTTTCTGTGATTTCCCTAAATCGCTTCGTGCAAATTCCGGGATGGTTCCTCTGAAAGGTCACAGCAGATTTCCTTCCCCACCCTTGAATCAATCTGAGCTTGTATTCCGTTTTTAATGACCTCGGTGTCGATGGGGCGTTAAACCTAGTCTTCCCCTCGTCCCTTTAAATGGTTTCTCTAGGAACATATCCTTTTAAGGTAATTCTCATTTATTGTTGGTTGGTTGTTTCGGGGAAGGAGACCAGACAGCGAGGTCATCGGTCTCATCGGATTAGGGAAGGACGGGGAAGGAAGTCGGCCGTGCCCTTTGAAAGGAACCATCCCGGCATTTGCCTGGAGCGATTTAGGGAAATCACGGAAAACCTAAATCAGGATGGCCGGACGCGGGATTGAACCGTCGTCCTCCCGAATGCGAGTCCAGTGTCCAACCACTGCGCCACCTCGCTCGGTCTCATTTATTGTTCCGCCTCAGTTGCACATCTTTAAAATTTTATTCATGGCTGTCAATCAGCAGCTCGGAAGTAAGTTTTAAGAATAGAGATAATCAGTGGTCAGCGGACACATTATTATTAAATTAACTTCTTGACTAATTTCGGCAAATTAGTTATCCTCAGAAGATCATACCATTAAGCTTACATCGGAAAGCAATCTATAAGTGGTCAACAGTCTCTTATGTACTCAGTACGATACATTTTTGCCTCACGCAGGTCGCCGTGAGTACTATCGATAGTCGTGCGCCCGGTGCGCCAGAAGTGGTCACTGTTGAGACTCCGAACAAGTTGTTGACTGCTAAACAAGCAGCGCGTATTTCGGCAGGACGGCCGACCACATTTACAACTGTTTAACGGCTGTGTGCGTCACCCAACGCCGTGGGCCTCACCATCCCAACCCTCCATCCCTCCCCCCAGCAAATACGGAAACGGCATTAACTGAGTGATTTGTTGATGTGTTTTATGTGTTCATTTGTGCACCGTGATTACGTGATAACAGCGCCGGGCACCAACGATTTGGATTGCAGTGAGGATTGTGCATTCAGTGCTACATGAAGAACTTTGCCCTGTGACGAAACTAACTGACGACCTGTGATGAGTTAACCGTCATTATTTTGTCAGAAGAGTGGATTAACTGTCTCATTCGTGCTGTTTAGGCAATATAAATGGAACCTTAACAACGAAGTATGTACCGATTATTGCTATCTGATATTCTATTAGCTTTATTGGATTTGATACGAAACAACTCCCGTGTAAATTTTAGCTGATCAGCCTGTATCAGTTGCACATGGTCGAGCTATTTTACACTGTTAAGCTATAATCCGCTAGTTAATAATGGTGAGTTGACACTAGGACTGTTTCGTCGTGGCCTTGCGTGAAAAGACATGTGCAATTTTAGGACAAACGATAGGAGGAGGAGAATAACAATAAATGGTTTAATTGTGTATTTATTGCAAAAGAACATTGACAGTGTTAACACAATAAGCAAAGGTTCAAATGATAACTAAAACTTCACATTAGTTTTACGTATGCACAAACAATTGAAAAATTGCATGGAAAACAATCTTCGATAAAAAGTACTTTATAATAGTTTTCAGTGTGAAAGTCTGTGTAAGAAATTTCGGACAGTATAATACGACGTAATTGCAAAATTGCAGGATAATAGAACGTAGTAACACCTCATAATTAAAAGTAATTGGCAGTATTGGACGAAAGGAACAGTGTTAATAAACTGGATTGTGAAGTACAAGCACGGAAATTTATGTGAAAAACAGTTAAAAGTGAATATTAACGAGAGCCAGACACGGATAGACAATATCGTGACATACCCGATCGCATATTCGTTACAAGCGTGTCAGAGAAGTGTTCTATTGTGACTTTAAGCACGGAATTGGCTTTAAACCGTTCTAAAAACGATAAAATTGATGTGGACCAATAATGCGAGTGACAAATGTTATTGTTGAGCGATGTCATGAAGACTAGCCCAGCAGCAGCGTCAAAGGGCGTCGGTCAGGGACTGACTCGACACAGCACCAGTTCCAGTCGTATGAGAGTTTCGATGGCATAGACAAGCTACGCCGAGCAGCGACCAACATGCCGCCGAGGCTGACATCTCGTCGTGAAGCTACGACGTATTCCGTCAGCAGCGCCGTCTGGCTACCGATCAGCGAACTTCGACAACAACATTTGCACGCATCACGCCGGACAGCCAGCGACAGCGACGCGTCAGCCAACAGTCGCCGCATGGAACGAGCCAACAGCACCGATAACAGCGGCAGCTACTCGACTAGTAGCGTGACCAGCTACCAGTAACCATAGCGTGCTAAAACACATCGAATTCCGCAGCGAGTATTAGCGTCGTGAGGTGAATGAAGACAATGTTCCAGCACAATAATAATTAATATTAGACTATCTGCAGAGCATATAATCACATTTTGTAGAACCAGAAGAACTGTATAGTAATTTTTCCTTAGATTTCGGAATTTTCTGGCTCTGCAGTTGTGTGTCTACGTAACAATATTTTCTGTTCTTTTTGTGTTTTCACTAGCAAGACAATAGCGAATAAATTTTAAGTCATACTGCAGCATTAACTGTTGATTACGGGTTTAATGTGTTACTTAGTGATTTTATTTGATTTTTGATGCTTTGGTGTGAGGTGATGAATATTACGATGGGTGTTTTTTTTAATTCAGATAAGTCGGTGTGATTTTTTTTTATCCAGTGCGAATAGGTATTGTTTCTGTTTGAGATAGTTGAAGTACTGATGTCATTATTTTGTTTAAATTGTCAGTTGGTCAAAAGTGTTTAGATTACCCAAGGGTCAATTTATAGTATTGCTGCTATATAATATACATAACCAAACACATCTACTGAAACCAAGCAGAAGATTCCAGAGGTAGAGGCTGGGAAGAAGGAGACGGGACACAATGATAGTGGTGATTCAGGAATCAGTGACCGTGGACTGTCAATAGAACGCCTGTTATCACATTCCACCAATTACCTTGAGACACCAATTATACCATGGAGTAGTAAATCAAACATTGTAGAGGGAGGACAGGAAGACATGCTACTGGCAATATTAGAAAAGATTGATGCCAAGATTGAAGCTGCCAAACGGAAAATAGAGGAAGCTAAGTACGAAATCAATGAAGACAATAAAACAACCCAAGAAAGATGCCAAGATTGAAGCCACTAATAAGGAAATCAGAGCCATAAATAAGAAAATGGAGGAAACCAATTAGAAAATGAGGACATCAAGCAGGAAATCAAGGAAGACAGTAGAATAACCCAAGAAGAGATTGACACTGTCAATGAGAAAATTCAGATGACATTGCAAGAAAAAGAAAATTTGTAGTGGTAGTTAGAGGATTATAAGGAAGAGGTGAGGAAAGACTGTGAGGAGAGAGAAAGCAGATTCCAGCAGAGCATAAACATGCTCCAGGAAGATATGAAGAAGATGGGTGAGGAGATAACTAAGAAAGCTCATGAAGAGGTTGAAGAAGGAAGAATTAGGAGAAAGGACTGAAGATAAGGGACTAGGCAACAAACAGACTGAAATAGCTCAATATATACAAAACCAAATAGTGTTGGAGAGGGAAGAGGATAATAGGAGTAATGGACAGGGCATGCAACACTTGCAAGGCGAAATCCAACAATTAGAAACAAAAATTGAAGAGATTTACTGAAAGCTTGGTAGTGCAGCACTAGCTATAGGGAAAGGTATAGTGTTAACTTTAATGAGTAGTGATAATAGGCATCCACAAGCTCATGTGGGACAAAAATATAAGCCAAAGGGATAACTGTGCCTGATGATTGGCTGAGAGGCCTTTTTCCAACACATTTATGAGACAAAGACGAAATTCAGATAGATAGAAGGGAAGGTGAAGCTTTTTATATGAGGAGTGAAGAAGAAAGACGAAGTTAGTAGTTATGAGCAATTTGAAGAAGAATTTCTAAAGAACTAGTGGTCAAAGAGACATCAATGTGCAACACTGGAAAACCTCCTCCATCGCAAGTCTCTTAATAGTTGGGGAGATACCTTGAGAGAGTTTGTTGAGCATTTACGTGAACTGAATGAAACTTTAGAGCAACCCTTAAATTAAGTAAAAATTATTTCTGCTATTAAGAGAAGATTAAGTTGGAGGATGCAAGAAACCTTGTCTGAAGTCTGATTAAAGACAGAGAAGCAGTAATGGAGATACTGAAGCAATTGGAGTCCACACATGGGCAAGAGAATAGTCAAGCAGGTGAGCAGGGCCAAAGAGAAGAAAATAACCAAAGGAATCAGTTTAATAATCAGTCGTTTAACTGAGGAAGAGGAGACTATCATGGGAGTTGGGGTAGTGAAAGTAGATGTCAGTACCTAAGCGATTCTAGACGAGATGAAAATACAAGGGAATATACAAACCTTCTAAATCACATACCATACCTGATGTGTTATCAATGTTGCCACTTGATTCTTGGGGAACAGCCATGAGTGGACGAGAAGGAGGGGAAGTTAGGATAAATTTAATGAAGGGAGTACAGCATGAAGATTTTGTGATGAGGTTCTTGAGAAACATATGTAGAGAGGAGAACCAGGATGAAAAACTGAAATTAATCAACAATACGCATAGATGTGCTGCTGATGAAAAGATTAGGACATACTACTATGTCCACAAGGGAATACTGTACAAGAGAAGAGGAGAGGATGAAGAGAGCTGGAGATTAAATATACCAGAGCACATAATACACAAGTTAATCTGGAACACATATTATAGCAATACCCATTATTGACCTAAGGAATGCCTTGAGAACCTGAAAGTGGACTGCGTCTTCAACAACATGGGAAGGCGCATACACAAGTTGCTGAGCACTTGTGATACCTGTCAGAAAACTGAAACTACCACAAGTTACCTGCACCTGAACATACCAGAATCAAAATTGAGTACCGTGGCAGTGGACTTGTTTGGTCCCTTGCCTGCAGCAAAAAGAAATTACACGCAAATTCTAGTTGCAGAAGAATTAGTATCTAAATTTGTGAAGTTTTATCCATTAAAGAAAGCGACCAGCAAGGTCATCATTAATAAATCTGAAAAAGATTACTTTAGCAGAGTATGTAAATCGAAACGAAACGTAAGTGATAATGGATCCCAATTCCAACCCATCACACATCAAAAAAAGTTTTGCATCACCCCAGTTCTCAGAACTCCTGAAGACAGACGCTGACTGTGGATATTGTATCACAGACACAGTCAATTTGGCTGTTCAGAGGTGTCACTAAACCCACCCAAAGAAGTAAACAACCATGCATGACCAGCGCCTATCAGACAGAGGGGGTCCCCCCCACAGCTGATCAGTTACAGTCGTTCCACCAGGAACACGGATCGTGTTGTCTGTAGTTGTCATGCCTAGACCGTCAATACCGCGTACCGCGGTTCGATAGGGTCCACGCTCTTACTTTGAGCCAGGAAGGTCTCTCAACAGGGGAAGTGTCCAGGCGTCTCGGGGTGAACCAAAGCGATGTTGTTTGGACATGGGGCAGATACAGAGAGACAGGAACTGTTGATGACATGCCTCGCTCAAGCCGCCCAAGGGCTACTATTGCAGTACATGACCGCTACCTATGGATTATGACTCAGCAGAACCCTGACAGCAACGCCACCATGTTGAATAATACTTTCCGTGCAGCCACAGGACGTCATGTTACGACTCAAGCTGTGTGCAATAGGCTGTGTGATGCACAACTTCACTCCTGATGTCCATGGCGAGGTCCATCTTTTCAACCACGACACCATGCAGCGTGATACAGATAGGCCGAACAACATGCAGGATGGACCACTGACGATTGGCATCGCGTTCTCTTCACCAATGAGAGTCACATATACCTTCAACCAGACAATCGTCAGGGACGTGTTTGGAGGCAACCCTGTCAGGCTAAAAGCCTAAGACACATTGTCCAGCGAGTTCAGCGAGATGGGGGTTCCCTGCTCTTTTGGGGTGGCATTATGTGGTGCCGACATACGCCGCTGGTGGTTATGGAAGGCGCCGTAATGGCTGTTCAATACTTGAATGCCATCCTACGATTGATAGCATAACCACATTGACAGCATATTGGCGAGGCATTCGTCCTCATGGACGTCAATTCGGGCCCGCATCGTGGACATCTTGTGAACAACTTCCTTCAGAATGACGACTTCGCTCGACTAGAGTGTCGAGCATGTTCTCCAGAGTAGAGTCCTATCGAACATGCCTGGGATAGGTTGAAAAGGGCTGTTTATGGACGACGTGACCCACCAACCACTCTGAGGGATCTACGCCGAATCGCCTTTGAGGAGTTTGACAATCTGGATCAACAATGCCTTGATGAACTTGTGGATAGTATGCCACAAAGAACACAGGCATACATCAATGCAAGAGTACGTGCTACTGCTTGTTAGAGGTACTAGTGTGTACATCAATCTGGACCACCACCTCTGAAGGTCTCGCTGCATGGCGGTACAACATGCAATGTGGTTTCCATGACGTTTATGTTGATCTCTATTCCAATTTTATGTACAGGTTCCAGGACTCTCTGAAGTGAGGTGATGGAAAACTTTTTGTGATGTAGAACAGATCGCCATGTGTAGATACAGACCAGCCTAAAACACAGCTGGACAGATGATGAAGGAGTTACATTGTTTGTGTTTGATCTGTTGTCTCAAGAAATGTGGTATTTGAAAGGAATACCTAGAAGAATTCGAGCGTATTTGGAACCAACTACCACATGACTCAAAAGGATTTGGACCATGTGAGATCTTTCTTAATCAGGATCCTGACTGTGCTTTTCATGGGTTAGTGGAATATCCGCAAGGAGATAACCTGACTTGGGAGAAGATACCTGAACTAGTAAAAATGAACATAGGAGGACGGCAACAAGGAGACAGGAAAGACACGATAAGCTGGTGAAACCTATAACCTACAGTGTAGGAGACGTAGTGCTGGTGAAAGTGCATGCTGAGGCGAAGAAGATAGATTCTGAAATACATAAATTTAACCATGTATACAAAGGACAATATAAAATTATCAAGATCGGACACCCCAATATTGTGGAGCTTAAATATGCTCAGACCAATCGAGTGCATGGCAAGGAATATATTGAAAATATGAAGAGATACTATCTGCATGAAGATCAAGGAAACCCAGAGAAGAGAAGTGTTTAAGACGATGAAGTAGTGCCTAGCCAGGCCTAAACATAAATATGTATGGATGTTTTTTTTTATTATTACGTGTATTTGGAGAGCAAAGATCATGAGAACTGGTGTTCACGTGTCACTTGTCTTTGAGTTACTATATTTGTATCTATTCAGGATTATGTGTTTTTATGATGAGATAAGACTTAAGGGATGCATTGCTTATGAACTGAGATATAGTTATCCTTTATAGTGTGAGAAGTATTAGTATTTACAATATTGTAGTTTGTATTTATATGACCTAAATATAAACCATTCTGTGAACTGTGTTAATAATAGACACTCAAATGCAGGAAACACAATTTGTAACCAATGAGAAAGACATTTCTTTAGAGATTGGTCTTGTAATGACCACACTGACAATAGATTCACATATGCATAATTGAGTAGAGAGTAAATTATGCTCATTTATCTGCATTTAGATTAAGCATTATTTGTTATGTACTATGTTTTTTGTCACTGATGTGTTAGGTAAAGCAGGCATAAATCTAATTAGTGGTCTTGTGATGTGTGGCGCTAAAAAATGACAAATCTCGCTGAGATGAACGAAATGGAAATAATTTTCAATTTTTTGGTCCTGTCCTCCTCAGTTGCGCGTAATACTACGGTATGTTGATGATTTTCACTTATGGACCGTCTGACAGCAACTGACAGTTGCTGTCAGACGGTCCATAAGTGAAAATCATCAACATACCGTAGGAAATAATTTTGTTGCAATATGGTTCAATTAATATCCGGTGTTGTGTAGTTCATCACTTGTGGTAGCGAGGAATATTGTTATAATCTACATGCGATAACATTGTTTCAAAAAATTACAATTTTCGAGCTGTGTTATTAGGACAGTTTGCAATTCAATTTGTAAATTTCATTGTACTTGTATTTATATCTGAACAAGTAAGTTGTTGACTGCTAAACGAACAGGGCGGCCGACCGCATATACAAGTGTTTAACGGCTGTGTGCATCATCCAGCGCCGTGGGACTGACCCCAAGCAAATACGGGAATGGCATTAATTAAGTGATTTGTTGATGTGTTTGATGTGGTCATTTGTGGATCATGATCACGCGGCAACCGCTCAGGGCACCAACGATTTGGATTACAATGAGGATTGTGCATTCAGAGCTACATGAAGAATATTGGCATGTGACGAAACTGATAGGCGACCTGTGGTGGATTAACGATTACTCTTTTGTCAGACGAAGGGAGTAACCGCCTCATTTGTGCAGTTTAGACAATATCAATATAAATGAAACCTTAACAACAAAGTATGTACCTGTTATCGCAATCTGACATCCTGTTAGGTTCGCTGGATTTGATACGAAATAACTCCCGTGCATGTATTAACTGATCAGCCTTTATCAGCTAGACACGGTCAAACTATTCTAAACTCTTAGGCTGTACCCGTGGTCTAGGGGTAGCGTCTTTGATTCATAATTAAAACTTTTTCAGTCACGGGTTCGATCCCGCCACTGCCTAAATTTTGATAAATAATCAGCATTGACGACCGAAGACTTCCGCCATAAGAAGTCAGCCTCATTCTGCCAACGGCCTTGTCAAAGAGGGTGGAGGAGCGGATAGAGGTTCAGGGCACTCTCTTGTCCTACGGGTGGGAAATTGTTCCTAAAGGCGGAAGAATCAGCAATGATCAACGACATGAGAATGCAGAAGGCAATGGAAACCACTGCATTAAAGACACGTAACGTGTATCCACAGGACTGTATCCTGTAATTGAAGAAGTGTCATGATGATCTCTCCATTGGCAAAAGATTCCGAAATAGTCCCCCATTCGGATCTCCGGGAGGGGACTACCAAGGGGCAGGTTACCATGAGAAAAAGATTGAATAATCAACGAAAGGATAATTTTCTACGAGTCGGGGCGTGGAATGTCAGAAGCTTGAACGTGGTAGGGAAACTAGAAAATCTGAAAAGGGAAATGCAAAGGCTCAATCCACATATAGTAGGGGTCAGTGAAGTGAAGTGGAAGGAAGACAAGGATTTCTGATCAGATGAGTATCGGGTAATATCAACAGCAGCAGAAAATGGTATAACAGGTGTAGGATTCGTTATGAATAGGAAGGTAGGGCAGAGGGTGTGTTACTGTGAACAGTTCAGTGACCAGGTTGTTCTAATCAGAATCGACAGCAGACCAACACCGACAACGATAGTTCAGGTACACATGCCGACGTCGCAAGCTGAAGATGAACAGATAGAGAAAATGTATGAGGATATTGAAACGGTAATGCAGTATGTAAAGGGGGACGAAAATCTAATTGTCATGGGCGATTGGAATGCAGTTGTAGGGGAAGGAGTAGAAGAAAAGGTTACAGGAGAATATGGGCTTGGGACAAGGAATGAAAGAGGAGAAAGACTAATTGAGTTCTGTAACAAGTTTCAGCTAGTAATAGCGAATACCCTGTTCAAGAATCACAAGAGGAGGAGGTATACTTGGAAAAGGCCGGGAGATACGGGAAGATTTCAATTAGATTACATCATGGTCAGACAGAGATTCCGAAATCAGATACTGGACTGTAAGGCGTACCCAGGAGTAGATATAGACTCAGATCACAATATACACTCCTGGAAATTGAAATAAGAACACCGTGAATTCATTGTCCCAGGAAGGGGAAACTTTATTGACACATTCCTGGGGTCAGATACATCACATGATCACACTGACAGAACCACAGGCACATAGACACAGGCAACAGAGCATGCACAATGTCGGCACTAGTACAGTGTATATCCACCTTTCGCAGCAATGCAGGCTGCTATTCTCCCATGGAGACGATCGTAGAGATGCTGGATGTAGTCCTGTGGAACGGCTTGCCATGCCATTTCCACCTGGCGCCTCAGTTGGACCAGCGTTCGTGCTGGACGTGCAGACCGCGTGAGACGACGCTTCATCCAGTCCCAAACATGCTCAATGGGGGACAGATCCGGAGATCTTGCTGGCCAGGGTAGTTGACTTACACCTTCTAGAGCACGTTGGGTGGCACGGGATACATGCGGACGTGCATTGTCCTGTTGGAACAGCAAGTTCCCTTGCCGGTCTAGGAATGGTAGAACGATGGGTTCGATGACGGTTTGGATATACCGTGCACTATTCAGTGTCCCCTCGACGATCACCAGTGGTGTACGGCCAGTGTAGGAGATCGCTCCCCACACCATGATGCCGGGTGTTGGCCCTGTGTGCCTCGGTCGTATGCAGTCCTGATTGTGGCGCTCACCTGCACGGCGCCAAACACGCATACGACCATCATTGGCACCAAGGCAGAAGCGACTCTCATCGCTGAAGACGACACGTCTCCATTCGTCCCTCCATTCACGCCTGTCGTGACACCACTGGAGGCGGGCTGCATGATGTTGGGGCGTGAGCGGAAGACGGCCTAACGGTGTGCGGGACCGTAGCCCAGCTTCATGGAGACGGTTGCGAATGGTCCTCGCCGATACCCCAGGAGCAACGGTGTCCCTAATTTGCTGGGAAGTGGCTGTGCGGTCCCCTACGGCACTGCGTAGGATCCTAGGGTCTTGGCGTGCATCCGTGCGTCGCTGCGGTCCGGTCCCAGGTCGACGGGCACGTGCACCTTCCGCCGACCACTGGCGACAACATCGATGTACTGTGGAGACCTCACGCCCCACGTGTTGAGCAATTCGGCGGTACGTCCACCCGGCCTCTCGCATGCCCACTATACGCCCTCGCTCAAAGTCCGTCAACTGCACATACGGTTCACGTCCACGCTGTCGCGGCATGCTACCAGTGTTAAAGACTGCGATGGAGCTCCGTATGCCACGGCAAACTGGCTGACACTGACGGCGGCGGTGCACAAATGCTGCGCAGCTAGCGCCATTCGACGGCCAACACCGCGGTTCCTGGTGTGTCCGCTGTGCCGTGCGTGTGATCATTGCTTGTACAGCCCTCTCGCAGTGTCCGGAGCAAGTATGGTGGGTCTGACACACCGGTGTCAATGTGTTCTTTTTTCCATTTCCAGGAGTGTAGTAGCGATGAAGAGTAGGCTGAAGTTCAAGACATTAGTCAGGAAGAATCAGTACGCAAAGAAGTGGGATACGGAAGTACTAAGGAATGACGAGATACGTTTGAAGTTCTCTAACGCTATAGATACAGCAATAAGGAATAGCGCAGTAGGCAGTACAGTTGAAGAGGAATGGACATCTCTAAAATGGGCCATCACAGAAGTTGGGAAGGAAAACATGGGTACAAAGAAGGTAGCTGCGAAGAAACCATGGGTAACAGAAGAAATAATTCGGTTGATTGATGAAAGGAGGAAGTACAAACATGTTCCGGGATAATCAGGATTACAGAAATACAAGTCGCTGAGGAATGAAATAAATAGGAAGTGCAGGGAAGCTAAGACGAAACGGCTGCAGGAAAAATGTGAAGACATCGAAAAAGATATGATTGTCGGAAGGACAGACTCAGCATACAGGAAAGTCAAAACAACCTTTGGTGACATTAAATGCAACGGTGGTAAAATTAAGAAAGCAACGGGAATTCCACTGTTAAATGCAGAGGAGAGAGCAGATAGGTGGAAAGAATACATTAAAAGCCTCTATGAGGGTGAAGATTTGTCTGATGTGATAGAAGAAGAAACAGGAGTCGATTTAGAAGAGATAGGGGATCCAGTATTAGAATCGGAATTTAAAAGAGCTTTGGAGGACTTATGGTCAAATAAGGCAGAAGGGATAGATAACGTTCCATCAGAATTTCTAAAATCATTGGGGGAAGTGGGACCAAACGACTATTCAAGTTGGTGTGTAGAATATATGAGTCTGGCGACATACCATCTGGCTTTTGGAAAAGCATCATCCACACAATTCCGAAGACGGCAAGAGCTGACGAGTGCGAGAATTATCGCACAATCAACTTAACAGTTCATGCATCGAAGCTGCTTGCAAGAATAATATACAGAAGAATGGAAAAGAAAATTGAGAATGCGCTGGGTGACGATCAGTTTGGCTTTACGAAAAGTAAAGGGACGAGAGAAGCAATTCTGACGTTACGGCTAATAATGCAAGCAAGGCTAAAGAAAAATCAAGACACTTTCATAGGATTTGTCGACCTGGAAAAAGCGTTCGACAATATAAAATGATGCAAGCTGTTCGAGATTCTGAAAAAAGTAGGGGTAAACTATAGGGAGAGACGGGTCATATACAATACGTACAACAACCAAGAGATAATAATAAGAGTGGACGATCAAGAACAAAGTGCTCGTATTAAGAAGGGTGTAAGACAAGGCTGTAGCCTTTCGCCCCTACTATTCAATCTGTACATCGAGGAAGCAATGATGGAAACAAAAGAAAGGTTAGGAGTGGAATTAAAATACAAGGTGAAAGGATATCAATGATACGATTCGCTGATGACATTGCTATCCTGAGTGAAAGTGAAGAAGAATTAAATGATCTGCTGAACGGAATGAACAGTCTAATGAGTACACAGTATGGTTTGAGAGTAAATCGGAGAAAGACGAAGGTAATGAGAAGTAGTAGAAATGATAACAGCGAGAAACTTAACATCAGGATTGATGGTCACGAAGTCAATGAAGTTAAGGAATTCTGCTACCTAGGCAGTAAAATAACCAATCACGGACGGAGCAAGGAGGACATCAAAAGCAGACTCGCTATGGCAAAAAAGGCATTTCTGGCCAAGAGAAGTCTACTAATATCAAATACCGGCCTTAATTTGAGGAAGAAATTTCTGAAGATGTACGTCTGGAGTACAGCATTGTATGGTAGTGAAACATGGACTGTGGGAAAACCGGAACAGAAGAGAATCGAAGCATTTGAGATGTGGTGCTATAGACGAATGTTGAAAATTAGGTGGACTGATAAGGTAAGGAATGAGGAGGTTCTACGCAGAATCGGAGAGGAAAGTAATATGTGGAAAACACTGATAAGGAGAAGGGACAGGATGATAGGACATCTGCTAAGACATGAGGGAATGACTTCCATGGTACTAGAGGGAGCTGTAGAGGGCAAAAAACTGTAGAGGAAGACAGAGATTGGAATACGTCAAGCAAATAGCTGAGGACGTAGGTTGCAAGTGCTACTCTGAGATGAAGAGGTTAGCACAGGAAAAGGAATTCGTGGCGGGCCGCATCAAACCAGTCAGTAGACTGATGATAAAAAAAAAAAAAAAAAAAAAAAAGGCCATAATCCACTAGTTAATGACGCTGAGTGTTTTGAGTGTTTGAAGTCGCCAAACAAACTCTGCACGTTAGAGTCTTACAAGAAAAGAGTACAAAATGAGAATTAGTGACTACCAGGTTGTATTACAATTAACAGCAGATTAATAACATTACGTGTAGAGCAATATACAGATGATAAGCGTATCTTCGTAAAAATTTGAGTAGTGCTGCTAGCTAATTAAAAAGTATCATAAAAAATGCGAAGATACGGTGACAAAAACTGAAATCATAAGTATGATATTAAAAAAACCACGAGATATGTGATGATTATCACCAATAGACTGATAGTTTGACTATAAATGATATCAGACCTAGTGTACCGAAAACCTTACGAAAATTAAGCGCAATTAGGGCCTTCGTGTTTGTAACAAGTCATGCGAAACTGAATATTAGTTTGACTGAAATGGAACACCATTAAGACGTTATGTCACGTACTAGTGGAGTACATAAAATTTTACACGAAAGTGACAAAGCTTGTAAAAAGGTCTGAAGAAAGGGTACGGCGATCAGGTTGATTTAACAATTAGGTAATGGCAGCGCCGTGGGCCGATAGAGAAGCGTTGCTTCAATGAACCTTCTATTACCTCGACGTAGAGGCCGGTCGCTGGATGCAAGTTCTCAGCAACGCAAGCAAGTTGGCCCACGCCGGTTGAGACGTGGGACTCGATTGCGAGCTTGAGGTCCCAGTGGGTGCTTACAGTCTGTTTTTCCGTGTCGACATCTTCCTATAGATCTTATAAATACTAGCAGCGCGACAGCACATCTACGTTAGTAACTTAAGAACTTAGCCAGGTAACAGGGTAAAGTAGGAAAGCGTATTACTCTGACCACTATACAAATATGTACACCGCGCCTCCAACTACCCATAGAAAATAAAACATATTTAAAAACTACATAAAATTTAAATTGCGCTAAAAAGCAGTAAGATACCTCGACTAGATATCAAAATTGAGGAGAAAAATGAACAAACAACACAAACAAATGGTCGTTCTTAACATGCAATAAAAAGCAGTAAGCAAATAGGGAGGTTTGAATCGACAGGTACAAAAGATCATTTTTACTATGTGATATAAACCATTGGTGAATCACGTAGGAGCACAAAAAGACCCTTTTTTATGAGAGAACTTATCATTCAGCAGATAATTGGAGCCCGGGCAGGAATGCTTATAAATTTCTACCTCTTATGGAAGATTCATTTTGCCTCCTTTATTCACTATGTGCAAGATTTGCATATTAAGTAACGAAAGTGGTGGGTGTAAGATGTTTGCAGCTTTAAGATGTTCTGCGAACGTTAATTATATGCATTCTCGCCGTCTTTGTTCAAAAACATTTGCGGAACCGAGTCTCAAATACCCTCCTTCCTGTTTGTACTCTTTAAATGCATGGGCGTACGCTGCACTGTCTTTTATATATCCAAGATTTTAGATATTTCTGCAGAGGAGGTCTCTCGTCATGTATTAAAAGAAGCTTGGTGAGATTATTAATGGTGAACCCCACATTAAGGTCGTATGTTTTAAATAACCTCGCAACCGAATAGGAAATGTGACCTAACAACAGAATGGAAAAATGTGTCTTTGGGTCAGGGCTATCATTATTCAGTAAAAATAAATTAATTCTTGTTAGCCCTTGCCATGTAAGGTTTTTGCACGAGATTGGCTTGATAGTCGTTTCTAAGGTTATTAAGTTCCGTGACAATAGCCGATTTCATTAAAGGCACCTCATGAACCTGGGTAATCATGGCAGAAAGAATGCAGTGTCGAGACTGCAGAGATGGCGGAAAGACGGTATTATCAGTCGTCGTGGGTTTTCTACAGTTGTCAAAGCTAATTTTCGCATCTGTTAGCCGCAATCTCAGATCAGTCATGAGTCTGATTCCCGAGTTTGTAAGCGAATTTGATTTTCGGGTGGAAGCAACTCAGTGTGTCCCTAAGAGAGATGAACCCATCGACGTCACCTTTGAAAAATATGATGCTATCATCTGCGTACCGTCTGTAGAAGGAAATTTTATCAGCCAGCAAGGGGTAATATGCAAAGATCCTTATCTCGAAATCATTAATGAAAACGTCAGTTAAAAACCTGGGCAGCCAATTCCCCATAGCGAGGCCTTTATTTAGATGGAACAGTTGTCCATTGAAACTAAAACAATTGTACTTAAGAGAGGGAAGAATTTTAAAAAGTGTGGTCTCTTGTTCAGTTTCTACTGTCTGTAATTCCTTATATTTGTTTAGACTGTTTCCGCTAGTGGTGACTGTCTGCTCTACTGGAAAGTTAGTGTAGTAAGCCGTGTCATTTCGCATCGATCAATCGATCGCTAGATCGCGCTAGCGGAGCACCATGTTTGGTGGTTCTGCGTACGAGCAGCTTTGACCGGCACGGAGGACAGAACTGGTGGGACCATTTGGAAGGAGCTCTTGTGGGTCGCGAAGACTGGTTTCCATCCGCTGTGTGGAGCCAGTGGTGAACGGCTTTTGCAGAGTACAGACCTCATTCCCCAAAGACGGTGTTTCGGGTTGGCTGTCTTTGCGATGGGACTCTGAAAATTTGCCTGTGCCGAGCGTGCGGTGATTTTGAGTGCCAATTCGCTGGCTATTCATCAAATATTTTGGTGGGACTCTTTCTGTAGCTTCTGCGCTTTGTTTTGTTAAAGTCGTAGTGCTGCGACTAGTTTCTCCTTCCTGCAAGGTCTGCTGTGTTTGCTCTTCACGTTATTGTGTTCCATTACAGACGTTAGTCGCAAATGTTTGTGAAAGGCATGGAAGTTGCGTGGTCTGTGTTGCAGATGTAGTGGAGTTAAGTTAATCAGAACAACATGTTTAAACTGTTCATATTTCGAGTGGCTTATCATGGACCATGTTGGGGACTGAACGGTGCGTTGTTCATCCTTTTAAATACACTGAAGTCTAACATAATCAAAGTACCTTTTCACTGTAATCATTTTAGTTAAGCAATTGCAAAACATTTTAATGGTGTTTTCAAATTCTGAAGGTTGCAGGGGTAAAATCCTGGGAGTGAAACGCTATTTACAATTTTTACAGAAACCAGATGGCAGTTATAAGAGTCGAGGGACATGAGAGGGAAGCAGTGGTTGGGAAGGGAGTGAGACAGGGTTGTGACCTCTCCCCGCTGTTATTCAATCTGTATATTGAGCAAGCAGTAAAGGAAACAAAAGAAAAATTCGGAGTAGGAATTAAAATCCATGGAGAAGAAATAAAAACTTTGAGGTTCGCCGATGACATTGTAATCTGTCAGAGACAGCAAAGGACTTGGAAGAGCAGTTGAACGGAACGGACAGGATATAAGATGAGCATCAATAAAAAGAAAACGAGGATAGTGGAATGTAGTCGAATTAAGTCGGATGATACTGAGGGAATTAGATTAGGAAATGAGACACTTATAGCAGTAAAGGAGTTTTGCTATTTGGGGAGCAAACTAACTGATGATGGTCGAAGTAGAGAGGATATAAAATGTAGACTGGCAATGGCAAGGAAAGCGTTTCTGAAGAAGAGAAGTTTGTTAACATCAAGTATAGATTTAAACGCCAGGAAGTCGTTTCTGAACGTATTTATATGGAGTGTAGCCATGTATGGAAGTGAAACATGGACGATAAATAGTTTGGATAAGAAGAGAATAGAAGCTTTCGAAATGTGGTGCTACAGAAGAATGCTGAAGATTAGATGGGTAGATCACATAACTAGTGAGGAAGTATTGAATAGAATTGGGGAGAAGAGGAGTTTGTGGCACAACTTGACTAGAAGAAGGGATCGGTTGGTAGGACATGTTCTGAGGCATCAAGGGATCACCAATTTAGTATTGGAGGGCAGTGTGGAGGGTAAAAATCGTAGAGGGAGACCAAGAGATGAATACACTAAGCAGATTCAAAAGTATGTAGGTTGCAGTAGGTACTGGAAGATGAAGAAGCTTGCACAGGATAGAGTAGCATGGAGAGCTGCATCAAACCAGTCTCAGGACTGAAGACCACAACAGAAAGTCTGATTTATACAGAATGCATTATCACGGCAATCATTTAGCTAAGCTTTTGCAAGACATGGGGTTAGTCTAAGTTAATCAGAGTTACTTTTGACTGTAATCATTTTAGTTAAGTATTTGTAAAACATTTTGATCGGAATGTCATTTGACCTACCATGGAATCTTACATGGTAAATTCTGCTAAAATAAGAATGTACCTTTCCGCTATGGTTGTCAGAGGAAGAGTGGTAAATAAAGTTTAACATCTGAGACTCGGTTAGTAAAAGCTGCCTGATTCGTTACTTATGACTATTGTCTTTCTGGAAAACTCGTTAGAAGTCACCTATCCGAATTTTATTTCATTTTAGAATAGTGTTTAATGGCTGTTCCTGCTGCGTAATTAGTAGAAGTTACTGTTTACCAGTTAACTTTGACGGGCACATAAGCTTTATTGGTTTTCTCATTCCTGCAATAAGGTGCTGTCCAGTTAAGTGCTTTGTTGCTTACCAACATATTCGCTGATTGGGCGAATGCTTGTTTTTTATTTATTTATGTTTGGCTCTTAAATGGTAATATACTGTAATATGTGCCACCCTTTGTAAAGCAGTGCACTGTTACTGGTTTGCTAAGATTGTTTCTTGGTCTGTTTTAGTTGACGTTGTACGTGACCTGTCCCATCCACCAGCGCGCCCCTAGGTGTCAAGTTCACACCACCTACCCTGTCCGCCGGATTATCCCGACCGTCACTGGGCTGAGTTGTATCTGTACAACTTCTGCTGGTTCAGAACTTAAGTCACAAACGGCCGTGACGCATCGCTTGTGTGGCTACTATTGTTACAAAATCTGCAGTAATCGTTTAAGATTGTATATTTAGAAGCCAATTGAAAAATTTTCTAAACGTTAAAGTTTTGGTTATTAGTATGCAGTTTGGCTGAGGTTAGATACCTGTTAATGTTCGACAGATTGCTTAGTTTCTTAAATGTAGAAATAGATACCTGTTAATGTTCGACAGATTGCTTAGTTTCTTAATTGTTGAAAAGTTGTTTGCTGACGTAAACTGCTTATCACATTTGCTCGTTAACATTGTACATGTTCTATCATTTCTTACTTGTTTTCAAAAGCTATTTTACTGACAGCAAGAAGTTCTTGACTTTTCATTTGTTTAAATAAATGATTATGCATGTTTTCAACTGTGACCGCTGCTTTCTTGTCCTCTAGCCCAGCGCTACCGCTCAATAGCGTATTAAGCCGCTTTAGAGTAACTGACACAGTTTTTAGTGATTGGTAATATCAACGGACGCAAGCAAATGGCCATAAGGAAGTTAACATCTTTTAATTAATTAATTGTTTCTTTCCTATTTTAAACAGAAAAATAACTTTATGTACCTTAACTTGCGATCGCAGGGTTGGAACTGTGGTTTATGCGTGACAATCTCGTCCGGTCTTTATGGAGAAAAAGAGTATCACAAGCGTCAAAGGCACTTTGAGTTCTTTCTGGAAACATGTCTTTGGATTCCTGCTGATGGAATGACTATTTTTCTCAGAGAAGAAAGCTAACGTTTTGTTAATATAACTGCGACTATACAAGATGACAGAGGAGTTCGTTTTATCTAGATGATTAGTACATTTTCCTCGCTGAGCTCTGTAGCAAGGATATTATTCTTAACCTGGCTGTCAATTAGCATTTCATGCTTGTGATTCTCTTTTTCCCTCCAAAGATCGAGCGACATTGTTATGGATGAACCCCATGACTCCAATCCCGCGATCAGAAGTTAAAATACACAAATGGCAATGGCCGATTCGTCCGATTGTCAATGGAATTGGTAGCCCTGGCTACTTTCTATCTAAAAACCTGTTATTTGTTCTTAAAAAATTCTTTCTCTGTTCCAAATAGGAAAGAAATAATTAATTCATTAAAAGATGTTACGTATCCTTCTGGATATTTGCTTGTATCTCTTGGCATTACCAATCTCTACACTAACATTCCAACAGAGGAGACAGGCACCATCATAAAAAGAATACCAACAACTATAAGAAAATTACAGTCCGCAGAAATTGAAGAAATGACCACATTTTTGAAAATTATTCTTAAGTACAATTATTTGAGTTTCAACGGACAACCGTTCCACCTTCCGGCCAAGCTTTTAAACTGACGTTCCATTTATGATTTGGAGATAAGATTCTTCGAAAATTATCCCGCCCTGGCTGATAAAATATCCTCAGTAACGGCTATCAAGGCAATCTCGTGCAAAAACATTACACGGCAGGAAATAATAAGAACCGTATATCTTTACTGAATAAAGATGGCCCTACTGCAAAGAAATATTTTTCTATTCAGTTCTTCGGTGATATTTTCTGTCGGATTTAGAGGCTATTTAAAATATACGATTTCAGTGGGGTGTTCTCCACTAAGAACCTCACCAAACATCTTTTCATACTAAGCGATTCAGTGTGTCGCTAAGAGATATGAACTCATCGACATCCGATGAGTTCATATATCTTAGCGACATACTGAATCGCTTCCACCCGAAAATTAAATTCACGTAAGAAATCGTTAATAGGGCTCATAATTCACCCGAAATTGCAGCTAACAGAAGGGAAAATTAGCTTTGAGATCTACAGAAAACCCACGGTGACTGATAATACCGTCCATGCGTCTTTTGTGCTATCGTTAACCAGATGTTTGGTGTTACTTCAACAGCTTCTGATGTTGTCACGGGACTAAATATCCTCAGTAACGGCTATCAAGCCAATCTCGTGCAAAAACATTCCACGGCAAGAAATAATAAGAACAATATATCTTTACAGAATAAAGATGGCCCTACTGCAAAGAAATATTTTTCCATTCAGTTCTTCAGTGATATTTCCTGTCGAACTGCGAGGCTATTTAAAATATACGATTTCAGTGTGGTGTTCCCCACTAAGAACCTCACCAAACTTCTTTTAATACGTAACGAAAGACTTCCGATTGATAAATATCTAAAATCTAGGATATACAAAACTCAGTGCGGCGTGTGCCCAGACTTTTATATAGGACAAACAGGAGGGCATTTAAGATTAGGTTCCATGAACATTTAGTGAACAAAGAGGGCGAGTATACTTATAATCAACGTTCGGAGAACACCTTAAAGTTGCCAAAGCACTTACAACCACTGCTTTCGTTAATTAATATGGAAATCTTGCACATAGTGAATAAAAGGTACAAAATGAATCTTTCAGAAGAGATAGAAAGTTATAAACATTCCCGTCCGGGCTCCAAATATCTGTTGAATGATAAGCTCTCCCTTAAAAACAGCTTGTTTGTTGATTGTATTTGCTCTCTTTTCAAACGATTTGTAACCTGCCTTTTTCCTCAAACAATGGCTTATATCACACAGCAAAAACGAACATTTGTACCCGCTTTTTATTGCGTGTTAAGAACGACCGTTTTCTTCTGTTGTTTGCTCATTTTTCCCTCAATTTAGTTATCTTAGTGCTTTTTAACGTAATTTAAATTTTATATTTTTTTAACATCTTTTAATTTCGATGGCTAGTCGGAGGCGCGGTCCACCTAATTGTACATTGGTCAGAGTGCCTTATGCGCTTTCCTACTTTACGCCGTTATCTGGCTAAGTTCTTGAGTTACTAACGTAGATGTGCTGTCCTGGTGCTAGTATTTATAAGAGGTGTAGGTAGAGGTCAGCACGGGAAAATAGTTTGTAAGTGCGCACTGGGACCTCGCCCTCGCCATCGGGCCGCACGTCACAGCCGAGGTGGGCCTACTTACCTGCGCCGCTGAAAACTCACATCCAGCGACCAGCCACTACGTCAAGGTAATGAAAGTTCAGCCCCCGGCACCACCACCATCTGATTGTTAAATCAGCCTGACCACTGTAACCAACCTTCAGCCACTTCTACAAACTGTATCACTTTTGTGTAGAATTTTATACGCTTTATTAGCACGTGATATAAGGTCTTAATGATGTTTTATTTCTGTAAGATTGTTGTTCAGTGTCGCATGACGAGTTCCCTCATTGTGCGTACTTTTTGTAAGGTTCCAGGCGCACTAACGCTGGTTGCTTCTCATATATGTGAAATCTTTTATAGTGGAACTGTGAGTGTATTGGTGCTAATCGTCACATGTCTCGTGGTGTTTTAGTATCTTACTTATGACGCCAAGTTTTTTTGCCACCGTGTCTTTGCATTTTTTAATTACCTTGCAGGTCTACGTAAAATTTTAACGAATGTACGTTTATAATCTGTTTATTGCTGTACATTTACTGTCGATCTTGGTAATCACTAAATTCTTATTTTGTACCCGTTTTTGTAGGACCCATGGGTCTAGAGTTTGCTTGATTATTGCTTTCCGATGTAAGCTTAATGGTATGATCTTCTGCGGATGACGTGATAATTTACCGAAACTAGTCAATAAGTTAATTTAAAAAAAAATTGTGCAACTGACGACTGGTTATTCTATTCTTAAAAAATAAACATTTTTAATTTGCTTACATGCTTCGATCACTCTGGATCATCTTCAGACCTAAGTAGTTGCGCCAGCAATCCGTATTGTCTAGTCAGAACCTCAGATCTGAGTAGTGCGACCTGTAGTTCTGAGTAAACAAGACGAGTTGATGATGCAAGTACTTAGATCTGAAGATAATCCAGGGTGATATACGCATGTAGTTTAATTAAAATGTGCAACTGAGACGGAACCATAAGTTAGAATCATCTGAATTTCCTAAAGAGTCGCTGAATGTCTCAAGACGATTGTGTCGACTATAGTGGTTATCTCCTCTAGTGCACGAGTGCAGCATGGGTTTTTGAAACAGTGTGCCATATTTTAACATCATGTTGTTTGTGTCTTGATCTGTGGGCATTAAATTCTTTGGCGAGAGACTTTTCCTCTGTTTTAAGCGATGACTGGATGAGTGTGGCATGGGTTTTAGAACTTTTTTGAGGAGTCTGATGGGATCCCTAGGCGACAGACTGTAGGCAACTAGTCGTCTGCGGCATATTTCAGTACATTTCACTAAGTAATGTATTTTGTTAAGACTACAATAACGTTTCCAAGATGAGATTTTCACAGCGGAGTGTGCGCTGATATGAAACTTCCTGGCAGATTAAAAATGTGTGCCGGACCGAGGCTCGAACTCGGGACCTTTGCCTTTCGCGGGGAAGTCCTCTACCAACCGAGGTCGGCTCGTGAGTCTTGCTTGGGTAGCCCAGTTGGCTGAGCACTTGCCTGCAGAAGGCAAAGGTCCCGAGTTCGAGTCTCGGTCCGGCACACAGTTTTAATCTGCTAGGAAGTTTCATACAATAACGTTATTTAAGGACGAGAGCTTGATTCCGTAAGTATCATGAAACCTTTCTCAATTCCAATTTTTTATTTTTATATACTTCTTACCTTAAATTATAAAGAATTTAAAGTTTTGGAAGGCAGCATCCTTTAGCTTTTATGTTCATTCGACCTATATACTTTTTAAAGTGACAGTGAGACTGTTTTAAGGGGGAGTGTGTCACCAATGGTAAATGGCGGCTCTCGCTGCGGGGATTGACCAGAAGGACGCCTATTCGCACCACCACCAAAATTTACGTTGTCAAACATTTTCAAAGACCACTAACATACTGTGACGTGCCAAAACTCAAGGACGAAAGTAACTTTCGCAAATGTATCGCTGCCAAGCTCTATGAAATTGAAGCACACACAGAAAAAAACTGCTACAGTACATTACAGAAACCTACTGAAAGAAATACGCAATGAGACGAATAGATCCAAGACTTTTACTCAAACACGATAATCGCATTGAATACAATATTGCTGTTGCGGGGTGTCGGGATGGTTGAAGGCGGGACCCACCGTCGTCTTTCGTCAGGAGACCGAGCAAGTTCAAGAGCGTCAAGGGGCAGTGCAGAGTTATACAGCGGTATTTGGTGGCATTACTTTATTCGGATAATTTACAGTGCTATGAGTGCAGCATAGTGTCGGCGGCTGCCCGCGTGTGTGTCGCGAGTCCAGCCGGCTCATCAACTCCTGGTATGCCGCCACCCCTCCTGCCGTCTCCAAGGCCGCTCAGCTGAAACTCAGCCACACTCGCCCAGTCGCCCTCGCCTGCCGAGGCATAAGCGGCTGACGCCGAGCCGCTGCCCGCCATTTCGGAGACTGCTACAGTCCCTGGTCCACGCCGCCCTCTGCTCCGTTTGGCCTGCTCTGTCCGACAATGGGACGAAGGAGGATGTACTGGTCACATGTGACTCTCGGCCCCTGCTGCTCCCAGAACAGGACCGGACTCGAACCCACGCCCTCCTGGACGCTGTGCCGCAACTTGCGGCTTGGAGTGCTTGTCGGACAGCAACCCCCACTGCTGTCTCTGGCGCTGCTCCAGCGCTGCCGCGCCTCCCGTAGCGTACACCTCGCCCTAACCCCGGTACGCCAGGTGGGAAACGAACGTGCCCGTCCTGGATTTTGCAGACCGCTGCCACTGCCCTCCTTCAGGCTGACGTGCGATCTCCAGGTACCCGGCTGCCGTTCTGTCGCGCCCCGGTGTTGCGTGCCCGGAGGTGGAATACAGCCCGAACAAGTACATGCAAATAAAGTAAGATTTACATAGAATATTTAAAACATTGCTGCCAGACTGGCCTATATAAGCGTGGACCAACACAGGTCTGTCCCGACGCTCGACTGGCCTAGCACACCTTGTCCCAAGGTAAAAGTACCTCACTATTTCAACAGAGATAAATTCCCAAACGTCAGCCATCTACAAGTCTCGACTTGGCTCTGGCCTAGTTCCTCGCATCATATCGCGATAACTACAAGAAACGCTGAGGTTTGCTGTCTCGTTGTTGCTTCACACATAGCAATTCATGCGCGCAATAGCGCCGTCGCAGTACCGCCCTCGCGAGTGCCATGTTTGCATTTCCTGGCGTAGTAGCTGTCGACTGGCTCAATTGGCTCTGAGCACTATGGGACTTAACATCTGAGGTCATCAACCCCCTATAACTTAAAACTACTTAAACCTAACTAACCGAAGGACATCACACACATCCATGTCCGATGCAGGATTCGAACCTGCGACCGTAGCGGTTTCAACACTCTGCCAGCGGCCCCAGATTCCATCGTCCAGCCGCACGTTCATTGACTTTCCTAAGACTAAGACTAATACTAGCGCAGCATTATAGTGTCTGCATTGTTCTAAACTACAACTCAAAGTTCCTTTTCCAAATGAACTTTTCATCCTAATTCAGCACAACACAGGCACTGTAATATTGTATTTATTCGCCGACAGTAGGCAAGCGACTTTCAAATAAAATGTCTTACCTGTACCGGAATATACATAATGGATGTACGAATACAGGATGTAGACTCATCGTTGACGTCATACGGAAGTTTGGATCCAGCCGTGAGTCGCACACGGGTAGCCAAATAGCAAGGCGACAGCTTTCGATAAGCGTGAAGTCCTGGTTCGAATCCCGATCCAGCACCAGTTGTCATTGTCATTCCGTTCTACAGCTGATGACTGTCCGTATTAGCAATTGCAAATACATTTAATGTGATTACATTGAAGTCGCCACGATTAATGCTGGTCCCCTAGACATTACAGAAGGCGGGGCATGATTCTTAACAGGGTACGTGAAGAACAACAGTGCTTGCTGTGCAACATTCTCCAACGCTGGCCACAAGATTGGTAAGGAGTTCTCGTAGTAGTACATTCCTCACCGCGGATGGTATCTGCTGGATGGTCGTTGGCGGATGTAGATGTGCTCGTCAGGTAGGCCAGTCCATTCACATAATTTCCCCTCGTTCCAAGAGCTCCTCGACGTGCACATTCCGATATAGTCGCGCACTGTCACTCGTACAAACTAAGTCACGGCCGAACGCACCCCTGAAAAGACTCCCATGGGACGGGAGCGTTCCGTGTTCAAAGATTATGAGGTAAGTAATCCAATGTAACATTGCCCCACCCCTGTTCCCACCTCACACCAAAACACCTGGACCAGAAAAATGATCATCTTAGACAATATTCCTGGGTGCACTAAGTGTTTCCACCTCCGTCATGTGACTGTACGTAAAGAATCACTAATCGGTTTGAATCATCTCTCAACCGAAAATATCATGCGACTCAAATCATCTCGGTCCAGACTCTGTACTCTTGGCACCATAACAAAAGGGGCCGTCGAAGTGTGGGTGTCATGAGAACTTAACATACTAGTCGTCGGTCAAAGACACCATTTCACCATGGTGCCTTGCGGTACCATTAAACATCGTTGAAATTGCTCTCGCTGCTTGACATGGATCACTTCTTGTCTGTTGCACAATGCAGCGTACATCTAGTGCTGTTGTTGACCGAGGTCATCACCTCCTGTCCATTTGGCTGCTGTGCCTGTGGTTTGGAACGCTCCTCATGCACGTGAAACACTGTTGTGAGCAATACCAAACTCCTACTCGTCAAACTTCTTCATAAAGTCTGAAAATGTATATCACCTCTCTTACATCTTGCACTGCAGATGGAGCAGTTTCGTCTTTGCTAGCACTCCCAACGCTATCAGCAGTTCTAATGGAATGTCGTCTACTCCTGGGACCTTGTTTCGGCATAGGCAGCGCTCTGTCAAATTCTTCTCGCATTGTCATGTCTCCCAACTCATCATCTACGTCCTCATCCACTTCTTTAATACTGCCTTCAAGTACATCTCCGTTTTATAGGTCCTTTATATACTCCTCCCATCTGTCAGCTTTTCCTTCTTCGCTTAGGACTGGTTTTCCAACGGAGCTCTTGATATTCATACAGATGCTTCCTCTTCTCCAAAGGGCCTTCTTAATTTTCCTATGAGCGCAAACTATCTTTCCCTTATGACTAGTGCTTCTCAGTTCATAATTTGTCCTCTACTCATACCTGCATAGCCATTTTACACTTTCTGTTAGTCTCATAGAGTGTACATCTCCCCCTGGGAATTTCTAACAGCTTAAAATATGGTTCCTAAATCTTTGTCTTATCATTATATGGTTAGACTGAAACCTTTTGGTGTCTCCAACTCTCTTCCCAGTGTTCAAAAATTTCATGGTTCTTAAAGCAAGTGTTAACGTTGATTAAATTACACCCTGTGCAGAATTCTATCAAACAGCTTTCTCTGTCATTCCTGTCATTCCTAGTCCATGTTAACCTACTATTTTTCCTTATCTTTCTTTCCTTACTGCGAATTCCAGTCCACCACCACTGTTAAGTCTCCGCCTCCCGTAACTATCTGAATAATTTCTTTTATCTCGTCATACATTTCTTTCGTTTCTTCATTATTTGCGGAGCTAGTTGGTATTTAAACTTGCAATACTATGATGGATGTGGGTTTCGTGTCTATTTTGGCTACGATAATGCGTTCATTATGGTGTTCACAATATTTTAGCCAGTTTCCTATATTCTTATTCATTATTAAACCCAGTCCTGCATTAACCCTGTCTGATTTTGTATTTATAGCAATATATTCACTTACCATCAAACTTCAGTAATTCCCACTATATCAAACTTTAACCTACACACTTCCCTTTTTTAATTTTCCTATCTTCCTGCCAGAGTAAGGGATCTAACACACCACCCTCCGATACGTAGAACAACGGTTTGGTTTTCTCCTGATTCCGACGTCCTCCTGAATAGTCTCCGTCCTGAACTCCGAAAGCTGGACTATTTAATCTCCGGAATATTTTACCCAAGAACATGCCATCATGATTTAACTACACGGTAGACCTGCATGATCTCGAGAAAAATTCCGTCTGTGGTTTCCCCTTGCTTGCTGTTCGCAGTACCGGCACAGCAAGGCCGTTTTGGTTGCTGTTACAAGGTCAGGTTACTCAATCACCCAGACGTTTGCTGCTGCAACTACCGAAAAAGCTGCTGCCCCTCTTCAGGAAGATACGTTTTCTAGCCTCTCAGCAGGTACTCCTCCACTTACGGTAATGCTATCCGTATCGCTGAGGCACGCAAGCCTCTCCACAAAAACGGTACGATCCATGGTTCACGGAGGAAGATCGCTTATGAGGTTCACATAACATAAGATCCAACGAAGACTGGCGTGTTTCGAAATGGGACCGATTAGAGGGCTCGATAGTGTTAGAAATGCTAAACGTCCTCCAATGGCTGACTTTATAAGGAAGGGGGGGGGGGGGGCGAAGGAGGAGGGGACATTACGGATAGGTTTAATGTGTAAAATACCGAGAATGTATGGGTGAGGAAGGTTCGAGCAACATGTTACTTCTCCGAGGTAGCCACGTGGTCTGAGGCGGCTTCCCACGGTTCACGCGGCTCCCGCAGTCGGAGGTTCGAGTCGTCCCCCGGGCATGGGTGTGTGTGTTGTCCTTAGCGTAAGTTAGTTTAAGATTTAGTAGTGCACAAGCCTTGGGACCGATGACCTCGGCAGTTTGCTGCCATAGAAACTTACCGTCTTCTAACGAACAAAACAGGGGGAAAGATAGTGGACCGAAAGTACCCTCCACTAACGGGGTATAGATGTAGATATAGATAATGCAGGCACAGGATACCCTGTTCTCACAACTCATATTTTACCTTCTCCGTACCCGGTGCAGAAAGCCTCGTGGCAGATCCAGCTATTCGCCAAAACGAGCGTTATCTGGCAGTGTTTACCGGGAAGCAGCGCGACCCTACACCGAAGAGCCGTGTTTTATGCTGGGGGGGAAACAGGTGATTTCCATGCGCGTCCGGCCGGCAATTTATTGCGCCACGCTAAATTTCGCGCGGGGACGGGACCATAATGTGCGTAATCAATCTATATTAAATGTCGAACGAGAGCGTATCAATCCGTGTAACTCAGCGCCTGGAGCGGCTTTCAATGATGCGCGCTGCTCGGCCGCTGATTTGACACGCCTCTGATGTATGAGTCGCCCGGGAGTGTGTGCGGTACAGAAATATTGCTCTTTCGTCAGGCAGAAACACCTGTTCCGCCCTGGCCAGTGGGTGCGCTAGTCAGGACATTGTCCAGGCGCCATACTACTGGAAGCTGTTAGTCCCACGGTGAAACTATGTAGTTAGAGTATCTAGGAAGTAGTTTCACCATCCCTTAGAGAATTTTCCCGAGTTTGTCACAATAAATCGCAGATTTAGATTTTGCAGAGCATCACTGTGCATTTACCACTCACTATTATGTAGGACACTATACCATTTCTCTGACGCTATGGGTGTTTTGGGCGCAGTCGTGGAGCCAAAACAGGAGCAAATCTTCATAGAAAATAGACTAAATTATGTCTCCATTCTACTCTCTGTCGCTTCCTCGTACAGCCATTATCTAGTTCCTATTCCACCGGCCGTGGTGGCCGAGCGGTTCTAGGCGCTGCAGTCCGGAACCGCGCGACTGCTACGGTCGCAGGCTCGAATCCTGCCTCGTGCAAGGATGTGTGTGATGTCCTTAGGTTCGTTAGGTTTAAGTAGTTCTAAGTCCTAGGGTACTGATGACCTCAGATGTTAAGTGCTCAGAGCCATTTGAACCAAGTTCCTATTCCCTGGGTACCGCATTCCAGTCACAACTTCCGACAATACATGAACGTCTGACAGTATATGCATCTGACATTCTTCCGAATTTCCCACAATTTCACCCCTTTCTGCACAGTTTAATCACATGAGTCTTTTAGCGTTTGTCTGTGGCCAATGAAGACCAAGTCACTACTTGTTGAGTCCACATTCATATTTACAGGGCAGTGGTTTTGTAGGGGACTCTGATCGCAGCTATACTAGACCTTCCAGATTCATTGTGGCCACCGCCTATGTCTATGTAATACCACTCTCAGACGGCAGGTGGCAGCACTAGCAGTGGAGCGTATATAAAGCTTGCGGGGTGCCCGCGACAAAAATTGCAAGTGGAAAAGGAGCAATTTATCTGAGGCACAAAGATGCATGATCATTGGCTTTCCCAAGTCTGTATGCAGTTGGCGTGCCGCCTTAGTTAAAGTATACTGTGCAAGACAGAATGGTGCTATCCACAACCACCACCAAGGCTACTGTGATGCACAACGGGACGTAGATGACAGGGCAGAACGACAGCTGCTGAGATGAGTACGGGCAAATACACGTGCAACTGTTGAACAACCGACCCCGCCACATGAAGCAAGGGGCTACTGTCAGTTACTCCTCAACGGCCGTTCCGCGAACGTTGCTGCCTAAGTGTCTCCGCAGTAGGTGTCTGATTCATGCATCCGTGCTGAAAGCTGTTCGTCTGCGATAAAGGTTGGAATTTGCTCTCGAATAGCGAAACTGGATGTCCAATGAGTGGCGACCGGCGGCGTCCTTAGATGAATTATGTTTTATGCAACATTGCACAAATGGTCGTTGGAATGTACAGCGATAAAAGTCTGGAAGGAAAGGGTACAGGCCGGAGAAGAGAGAATTATGGTCTGGGGAATATTTCTGTGGCGTTGCTTTGGGTGATCTTATCATTCTGGAAAGTCCAATGGAGCAACATATGTATATGTGTATCCTTGGGGACCATGTCAACCCCAACATGTAGCTTGTCTTCTCTCGGCACGTTGGCGTCTACCAGTAGGATAATGCAACGTGTCACACAGCTCACAGTGTACATGCGTGGTTTAAAGGATACCAGGATGAGTTTTATCGCACTCCCCTGACCCCTAAATCGTTAGAATTTAGAGCCAATGCAGAATCTTTGGGACTACATCGAAGGGGCTGCTCGCGCCATGGATTCTCAACCGAGGAACCTAGTGCAGCCCGCAAGGCGCTGGAGTCGGCTCAGGTCCAAACTGGTACCTTGCAGAAGTCTCTTCCTGCACGTCTTGCCGCGTTCCACACCGCAGTAGGTGATAATTCAGCCTTCTGTCAGGCGGCCATGTTTATGTAATTGAATATTGTGTGTTAGAGGTGTGTACAGCTTCAAATACATTAGCTGAAAAGAGCCTTTTTCTGCGATAGAAGCGAGAAGAATAAAGTGTAAATTTCCTTGTTGAGAAAGATGTTCTGTCTAGGAACAGGAAGCTTCCAACACTGGTGGGCAACAGTCAATCATGAATTCAGGGGTCTAGTGGGCATGGCTGCACAATTATGAGTCAAAATGGGGCGAAGAAGAGCCCTTTGTTCAGTCATAGGCTGTTAACAATTTCACCGATCAATTACAGGAAGCTTTCAGAGGGTTTGCTACATTCACCTATACGATTGTAGACCCAGAGTTACACTCTACCCAAACAATCTCAGAAATGCAGGTCTTAAAATACATTTTGTTTAAAGCACAAAAATATTGCAATCCATTGCGTGAACACCTCTGAGATAGGTTGGGGTATTAGCGTCGCTGTCGATGACGAAAAGATTTTAAAAAGATGGTTCAAATGGCTCTGAGCACTATGGGATTTAACTTCTGAGGTGATCAGTCCCCTAGAACTTAGAACTATTTAAACCTAATTAACCTAAGGACATCACACACATCCATGCCCGAGGCAGGATTCGAACCTGCGACCGTACCAGTCGCGCGGTTCCAGACTGTAGCGCCTAGAACCGCTCGGCCACTCTGGCCGGCAAAACATTTCAATCCATTAGCATGATGAGTTGTGACGTTTTTTCAGCCAAGCAGAATGTTCATATCAAAGTATAAGGAGAGCCTTTTTTAGTTTATTTCTTCTTCCTCCACTCCGAGGAGATTTTTAATATTCAGGAGAAATGTAATATTGTTATTTTACAGCTCTATTTTTGAACTCAGTGGATTCAGCGGATTGAATCTTCAGCGACTCAAATAGTAACATTCATATTGTACCTTTAAGCGAATGTAGGCAAGCAAACCGTCTACCCTGTATTGGTCCGTGGTAAGATGGATTTGTTATACGGCTGAACGCTAGCTGGTGCTGACTGATGTTGTTCCCAGCTGGATACAACACAACGGCTACAACGTTTTGTTTTACTTTTGACCTGAGCATGGCTGCTTCAAATTCTGACTGTTGCTTTTTAGCAATGTAATTTTTCGATTTAGCAACTGGTTTATATGCAACTGGTTGGCTGTTTAATTTTATATTGAAAATATGTACATTGGTAGGCATAACGCCTGTGTTTGGCGACATACGATCTGACTTTCGGAAAAATATCATGCACACAATTCCGAAGACGGCAAGAGCTGACAGGTGCGAGAATTATCGAACATCCGGCTTAAAAACTCATGCATCCAAGTTTCGGTCAAGAATAGTATACAGAAGAGTGGAAAAGAAAATTGAGCGTGTGTTAAATGACGAACAGTTTGGCTATGGGAGAGGTAAAGGCACCAAGAGAAGCAATTCCGACGTTACGTTTGATTATGGAAGCAAGGCTAAAGAAAAATCGAGACACGTTCGTGGTGTCTGTCGATTTGAAAAAAGCGTTCGACAATGTAAAATGTTGTAAGATGTTCGAAATTCCGAGATAAATAGGGGTATGCAGTAGGGGGAAACGGATGACATACATTATGTACAAGAGCCAGGAGGGAATATAAGAGAGGGCGAATAAGAACGAAGTGCTCGGGATAAAAGGGTGTAAGACAGGATTGTATTCTTTCGCCCCTACTGTTCAGTATGTACATCGAAGAGGCAATGATGGAAACAAAAGAAACGTTCAGGAGTGGAATTAAAATTCAAGGTCAAAGGATATAAATGATATGATTCGCTGATGACACTGCTATCGTGGATGAAGGTGAAGAAGAATTACATTGAAGACGAGTTACAGGATCTGCTGAATAGAATGAAGAGTCTAATGAGTACTGAATATGGATTGACAATAACTCGGAAAAAGTTGAAAGTAATGAGAAGTAGCAGAAATGAGAACAGCGAGAAACTTCACCTCAGGATTGATGGTCACTAAGTAGATGAAGTTAAGGAATACTACTATTTTGGTAGCAAAATAACCAGTGACGGACGGAGCAGGCAGGGCATCACAAGCAGGCTAACACCGACGAAAATGGCGTTCCTGGCCAAGAGAAGTCTACAAGTATCAAACTTGGGACCTAATTCGAGGAAGAAATTTCTGCGAATGTACGTTTGGAGTACAGAAATGTATGGTAGTTACACATAGACTGTGGGAAAACCGGAACAGAAGAGAATCGAAGCGTTGGATATGTGGTGTTAGAGACGAGTGTTCAAAATTAGGTGGACAGATTAGGTAATGAATGAGGTCGTTCTGTGTAGACTCGGAGAGGACAGAAATATGTGGAAAACATTGGCATCAAGAAGGGAACTGGTGATAGGACATCTGTTAAGCCAGAAGGGAATGACTCCCATGCTACTAGAAGGAGCTGTAGGGAGCAAAAACTGTAGAGAGAGGCAGAGATTGGAAGACATCCAGCAAATAATGAAGGCTGTAGGATGCAAAAGCTACTCTTAGATGAGATGAAGAGGTTGGCACAGGTGACAAATTCATGGTGGGCCTCTTCAAACCAGTCAGAAGGTTGATGACTCAAAAAAATTGAGCATATGGGGTAGACTTCCAGATATTTGAATGGCTCTAAGATTTCTTAAGAAATAGAACCCAGTACGTTCCTCTCAATGACAAGTGTTCATCAGAGACAAGAGTACCATCAAGGAAGAGTGGTACTATGGCTGTTTGTATTCATCAATAATCTGGCTGACTGGGTGAACAGCCATCTGCGGCTGTTTGCTGATGATGCTGTGGTGTACGGGGAGGTGTCGTCTTTGAGTAAATGTAGGAGGGTACAAGATGACTTAGACGAAATTTATAGTTAGTATTATGAGTGGCAACTAGCTCTAAGAGTAGAAAAATGTAAGTTAATGCAGATGAATAGGAAAAACAGTCCTGTAATTTTCTAATACAGCCTTAGTAGTGTGTTACTTTACATAGTGATATCAAATACATACCTAGGCGTAAGGCTGCGAAGCGATATCAAAGAGCGCGTGTAGATTGTAGTACGGAAGGCGAACGGTCCACTCCCACTTTTGGGGAGAATTTTAGAGAAGTGTGGTTCATCTCTAAAGAAGACCGCGTATAAGACACTAGTTGACCCATTGTTGAGTACTACTGGGCTTTTAGGATCCACACCAGATCGGATTGAAGGAAAACGTCGAAGAAATTCAGAGGTGGGCTGCTACATAGGTATCACTAGGTTCGAACTACACGCAAGTATTACGGACATGCTTCTGAGACTCACATGGGAATCTCTGCAGGGAAGGCGACGTTCTTTTCAACGGACTGTAGAGCGCGAATTTAGGGAACCGGCATTTGAAGCTGATTGCAAAACGATTCCATAGCCACCAACATACATTCGCGCAAGGACGCGAAGATAAGATGCGAGATATTAGGACTCGTGCAGAGGCATATAGGCAGACGTTCTTCCCTGTTTGCAAGTGGAATAGGAAAGAAATGACTGGCAGTGGTACAGGGTACCTTAAGTGACTTACAGTTCGGTGGCTTGCGGAGTATGTACTGTATGTAGTTTCAGATTTAGATGAATATGGAAATTATTTGTGAACTTGTTTTTATCGTTTATGTGTACATAATCCGTCTCTGCATCTTTCTTGAATGTGGGTGTTTAAAAATATAATGCAGGTTTTAGCTCAATGATTTTCTTTTGTAGGTAATTCATTCTACAGCACACACAAAAAGTACTAGAAAAGAAGGACTTCGAATCCCATTTCGTACACAACCTGGCAACGTCCTTTATCATTTAACATTGTTAAAAAGATATAGAACAGTTATAACCCTGAAATTTGTACGTGTTCGCCTATTTACGTTAGAATAATTAAACAAGCATGTAAGAACGATTTTTACAATGCGTTTTTATTTTTGTACCAGTGTCCCTTGTCAGCAAAACATTACTATTTTTTACTTCGACCTTATTCTGTGTACTACGTAAATTTCACGATAACGGCGAATATAAAATTAGTTTTCAGTACTACTGGAATAATGTACAAGTACTTCCCCCTTCGTCGTGGTAGATGCAAGGCTTGAGGCCGATATTAATATTACTGTGTCACTCCTACTCAGAACAGAGTGCAGGCAACGTTCCTGCACTGAACAACTTTATTTGCTGTTGATTAAAAAAGAACAAAACAGTTAGTCTTCACGTTCTGATATCTTGCAATGAGAAATGAGTAGAAAAATACCTTTATTTCTACTACCAGTTTCGAATGCTACTAATCAACATCAGGCACAAGAAGTTCTCCGTATTTCCGACATTATGTGAACTGAGATAAAACGTAATGTATATTCCGCAACGACACAGTAATTTAAAATCTTCTTGTACGTTATGATGATTTACTTGAAATCGAAACTTGTAGCACTAATAAAAATAATCGTCGCAGCTGACAGGGGTACAACATGGTTTTCGGCAGGTATCTGCAATCTGCGAGCGTATGGGATTCGCTTACACGTCAGCATATCACAGGTTCCTTTGACAAGCACGGATCTCTCCCGCGACCCGTTCTACGCTCTTCATAAACGAGGGAAGCGTTTCCAGGCTGACGAAGCGGCAGCAACTTCCGATCCCTGTGAAGAGAACTGCAGTGAGTTTCGAAGATGTGCTACTTACCTTCAGGTACCATCTCAGATTAACTTTTCCGTGACTTTCATGAGAAAATCAACAGCTTGCCTAAAAAAATACCATGAATACGTCTTCCTCTAACTTCAGGTTGATAACTAAAAAGATATCACAAAAAATTGTCGGAACTGATGATTGATACATAGCTTCTTAGAAATTACTTGAAAGACCATTTTTGTACAAAAATATCCGTAATTAGCACCAGGGAATCGTTGACTGGATGTAGCCGTTAAATTTTTTGACGTCTCTTACATTGCGACAGATGAATAGTGACTGTGTGTAACATGCTATGGCACATCTTCTCTCCCATTGAATTTACTCTGTACCGGCTCGTGTTTATTCTCGTCTCACGCACCCACTTTCAGTTCGTCTTCGGAGGAATGGCTGCGAGGGTGAAGGAAAGGAAGGGAGAGAGCAGTTACCAGAGGAGGTCAAGTATATTTAGCTCAGACGAGTTATCGACCGCGTCGAAACCATTCCTCAGTGAATAAACAGACGACTTCTCCTCTGAATTAGACATCAATTATTTTCATATGTCAGTTATCGTTCGTTGTACTATTATTTCTGTTGATTTCAGTATTACAGTAACTACCAGAATTTCAAGACCTGTAAAATTCGAGAACACGATGTAATTTACGCTTTGTGACTGAAGTCTTTAAGTTTCCAGGCCGGCCAGTATTAGAAATAATAATTTAGAACTACCGAAAAGTCAGATTATCTTTCGCAAGCACTTGAAAATCCACATCCGTCAATTAACTCAGGCATCTTCAAGTTTTGTGGTCCTGTCCTCCTCAGTTGCGCGTAATACTACGGTATATTGATAATTTTCACTTATGGACCGTCTGACAGCAACTGAATAAAACACAATTTTAGTGCCATACGCGTTTCGCCTTTATTTTCTGCAAGGCATCATCAGTGGCCTGGAATATGTACATATGTTAGCTATTTTATTTACATTTTTGTCACTGTGCCTATAGGTTATAAACAGTTCTGGTGGTTGGTATTTCCTATTAAGTGGTAATGCTTTGAACTGTACTTACAGGTTGCGTAGACAGTTTCTTACATATTACGCTCCTGTTGCATTTTTGGTGTTGTTCATCTTCCTATGAGCGCCAATTTGCTGTTTTTTCCGCATTCCACAGCACTATGCACTGAATGCTTGTTTTAATGCAATGTTTTGGTTTCTGTTGCCGACTGTCAAATGTTTTTGCCAAAGATCGAATACTACTGCCAAACTTATGAGTGTAACTATTGAAGTATCTGTGGTCTGTTGTACACGTTGACAGGGAATGCTTGACATAGCTGTATTGACATCAACTTTTGTGGTCCTGTCCTCCTCAGTTGCGCGTAATACTACGGTATTTTGATAATTTTCACTTATGGACCGTCTGACAGCAACTGAATAAAACACAATTTTAGTGCCATACGCGTTTCGCCTTTATTTTCTGCAACGCATCATCAGTGGCCTGGAATATGTACGTATGTTAGCTATTTTATTTACATTTTTGTCACTGTGTCTATAGGTTATAAACAGTTCTCCAAAAGTTAGTTACAAAACACTACAAAGTAGAAAACAACAGAACAGTGATAAACACAGGAAACCTAATAGAAAATATACAGAACATACAGGTACCACACACAGCATCACTGATTTCATTTGATATAGAAAATATGTATACCTCCATTCCTATCGCAGAAACAATAGAAATCATAGAACAAAATCTCTCATCCCACAGCAACCTCACCACAGACGCAATAAAAGAAATAACAGATATGCTCAGACTGACAACGGAACAAAACTACTTTCAGTTTGAGGAAGAATATTATCTACAAACTGATGGACTGCCCATGGGATCCCCAATATCAGGAACACTAGCAAACATTTTCATCAGTCACCTTGAAAATCAGATATTTGATAAGATAACCACAAATGAAAGTTTCAAAATCAAATATTGGTACAGATACGTGGATGACATTATTTGTCTGGTAGACGAGCCAAGTAAAAAAATAGATGAACTCCATTCAGAAATAAACAAAGCTCATAAGAACATAAAATTCACACTTGAAAAAGAAAAAGAAAATCAAATAAATTTTCTTGACATTACAATTAAAAAAGAAAATGGAAAACATACATTTAACATCTTTAGAAAACCAACAGCCACGGACACAATAATACATTCCACATCCAACCACCCTCAAAGCCAGAAACTTGCAGCACTAAGACACATGTTACATAGATTAAACAGAATCCCACTCAGCAAGAGAAACTATGAACAAGAAATGAACACGATCATACAAATAGTTAGGAACAACGGGTATGACACACATGTGGTACACTGGCTCAATCAAAAAATAAAAACACAAATAAAAAACAAACACAACATTTCCACAATACAAAAGAACTCACAAGCTGAAAACTTACAAACACACTCAACAAACACACACAATGACAACACCACACAGAAAAGAACCAGATGGTACACCATGACCTACACACATAAACTAACACACAGAGTTGCAAACATCCTAAAGAGACAGGGCTTCAAAATAGCATATAAGCCTGGGCAAACCCTTCAATCACACCTAAGCCAGCCAGCTACCAAGAGGGACAAATTCCAACAATCAGGAATATATAAACTTGAATGTCAAAGTTGTGATGCAGTATACATAGGCATGACATGCAGGAATTTTGAAACAAGATACAAAGAACATATCAGATGTTGGAAGTATGAAACAAACCATTCCACATTTGCAGAGCATTTAAAACACTACAACCATCATCCTACAAACATGGAACAAGAAATGAAAATAATGAGAATAAGCAACCATGACAAACATCTTATACAAATGCAAGAAAACTTCCACATCCAGAAAGCCATAGCAGAAAACAAACATGTGATAAATGAACAAACACACATCAGCACAGGCTCCCTACTACATGTAATAAAGGAAATGATAACATAAAAAAAAAAATATATATATATATATATCACACCAAAATGCAGACACACACACACACACACACACACACACACACACACACACACACACACACACACAGCACAAAAAAATATATATCACACCAAAACACACACACACACATGCACACGACAAAAACAAAAATAAATAAATAAATACAATAAAATTAAATTAAATTAATACAGCACCAAAAAAAAAAAAACACACACACACACACACAAATATGCATACACGAACAGACCACAGATACTTCAATAGTTACACTCATACGTTTGGCAGTAATATTCGATCTTTGGCAAAAACATTTGACAGTCGGCAACAGAAACCAAAACATTGCATTAAAACAAGCATTCAGTGCATAGTGCTGTGGAATGCGGAAAAAACAGCAAATTGGCGCTCATAGGAAGAAGAACAACTCCAAAAATGCAACAGGAGCGTAATATGTAAGAAACTGTCTACGCAACCTGCAAGTACAGTTCAAAACATTACCACTTAATAGGAAATACCAACCACCAGAACTGTTTATAACCTATAGGCACAGTGACAAAAATGTAAATAAAATAGCTAACATATGTACATATTCCAGGCCACTGATGATGCCTTACAGAAAATAAAGGCGAAATGCGTATGGCACTAAAATTGTGTTTTATTCAGTTGCTGTCAGACGGTCCATAAGTGAAAATCATTAACATACCGTAGTATTACGCGCAACTGAGGAGGACAGGACCACAAAAGTTGAAGATGTCAATACAGCTATGTCAAGCATTCCCTGTCAACGTGTACAACAGGTTCAAGAAAATTCATCTGAGACTCCATAAGACGATACAGCATATAAAATTCAACAGAACATGCAAAAAGAACGATTTAATTCCAAGTCACATTAATGTAAAGGTTAAAAACAGTTCTACAGTGGCACAAAAGTCGAAATCATTTGCAGAACGATATTGGTTACTACATGAAATTAAGATGCTCTATTCGAAAAAACAGCACCTAAACATGATGCTCTATGAGACTCATCTAGAATTGGCAAAAAACGTAGGAAACGCCGCAGTTTTCATGGCACTAGTAGAAAAAACTGAGCACAACACATACATGGCAATGAAACATTTACAAAACAAACATAAACACAAGATAATGAAACTAACAGTAAAAAAGACGCAAAAATACATTTACATTTTAAATGTGAAACCACATGAACACCAACACTCATTCCATCCACGCTTAGTTAACCTAACAGAGACAGAACTACACGAAAACGAAAAAATGCACTTGGAAAAAGGTTTGAAACACTGCACCAATAGCAAAGTGAACAATCAATACATAGAAAATCTCATAGTAGAAACCGAACACATCCTTACACGTGAAGAACAACAAACCAATTGTGAAATAAACATAGGACTGACAAGAGAACTAGTAAAAGAAGAAATAAAAGGCATAATAAAACAAACACAGCAGACACACAATAAGAACAACCAAACAGAAGCAGCTACTATGAAAAGGTTAAAACAAAAGTTAACAAACAACAACGTATTAATAACAAGAGCGGACAAGGAAAATGTAACTGTACTCATGGATAAAGAGCAATACATCACAAAAACCAAGGAATACATAAACACCAACGCAATACAAAAACTGAAGTCAGATCCAACTACACGATTCCAGGCAAATGTGAAACGAACACTGAAAAACATTGAACACACACTCACAGACAAACAGAAATACTACTTAACACAGAAAAACCCACAAGCACCAACACTCCGCAGTCAACCAAAAGAACATAAAGACGGAATGCCAATGAGACCTGTTATCAACTTCAAGAAAGCCCCAACATACCGCATAGCCAAACACCTCCAAAAGTTAGTTACAAAACACTACAAAGTAGAAAACAGCAGAACAGTGATAAACACAGGAAACCTAACAGAAAACATACAGAACATACAGGTACCACACACAGCATCACTGATTTCATTTGATATAGAAAATATGTATACCTCCATCCCTATCGCAGAAACAATAGAAATCATAGAACAAAATCTCTCATCCCACAGCAACCTCACCACAGACGCAATAAAAGAAATAACAGATATGCTCAGACTGACAACGGAACAAAACTACTTTCAGTTTGAGGAAGAATATTATCTACAAACTGATGGACTGCCCATGGGATCCCCAATATCAGGAACACTAGCAAACATTTTCATCAGTCACCTTGAAAATCAGATATTTGATAAGATAACCACAAATGAAAGTTTCAAAATCATATATTGGTACAGATACGTGGATGACATTATTTGTCTGGTAGACGAGCCAAGTGAAAAAATAGATGAACTCCATTCAGAAATAAACAAAGCTCATAAGAACATAAAATTCACACTTGAAAAAGAAAAAGAAAATCAAATAAATTTTCTTGATATTACAATTAAAAAAGAAAATGGAAAACATACATTTAACATCTTCAGAAAAACAACAGCCACGGACACAATAATACATTCCACATCCAACCACCCCCAAAGCCAGAAACTTGCAGCACTAAGACACATGTTACATAGATTAAACAGAATCCCACTCAGCAAGAGAAACTATGAACAAGAAATGAACACGATCATACAAATAGTTAGGAACAACGGGTATGACACACATGTGGTACACTGGCTCAATCAAAAAATAAAAACACAAATAAAAAACAAACACAACATTTCCACAATACAAAAGAACTCACAAGCTGGAAACTTACAAACACACTCAACAAACACACACAATGACAACACCACACAGAAAAGAACCAGATGGTACACCATGACCTACACACATAAACTAACACACAGAGTTGCAAACATCCTAAAGAGACAGGGCTTCAAAATAGCATATAAGCCTGGGCAAACCCTTCAATCACACCTAAGCCAGCCAGCCACCAAGAGGGACAAATTCCAACAATCAGGAATATATAAACTTGAATGTCAAAATTGTGATGCAGTATACATAGGCATGACATGCAGGAATTTTGAAACAAGATACAAAGAACATATCAGATGTTGGAAGTATGAAACAAACCATTCCACATTTGCAGAGCATTAAAAAAACACCACAACCATCATCCTACAAACATGGAACAAGAAATGAAAATAATGAGAATAAGCAACCATGACAAACATCTTATACAAATGCAAGAAAACTTCCACATCCAGAAAGCCATAGCAGAAAACAAACATGTGATAAATGAACAAACACACATCAGCACAGGCTCCCTACTACGCTTAATAAAGGAAATGATAACATAATATATACAGTATATATATATATATATAACACCAAAATGCAGACACACACACACACACACACACACACACACACACACAGACACCCTCCAAAAAAAAATTAAAAAAAAATACATAATACCAAAATACAGACACACACACACACACACAGCACAAAAAAATATATATCACACCAAAACACACACACACACACACATACACAGGACAAAAACATAAATAAATACAATAAAATTAAATTAAATTAATACGACACCAAAAAAAAAAAAAAAACACACACACAAATATGCATACACGAACAGACCACAGATACTTCAATAGTTACACTCATAAGTTTGGCAGTAATATTCGATCTTTGGCAAAAACATTTGACAGTCGGCAACAGAAACCAAAACATTGCATTAAAACAAGCATTCAGTGCATAGTGCTGTGGAATGCGGAAAAAACAGCAAATTGGCGCTCATAGGAAGAAGAACAACACCAAAAATGCAACAGGAGCGTAATATGTAAGAAACTGTCTACGCAACCTGTAAGTACAGTTCAAAACATTACCACTTAATAGGAAATACCAACCACCAGAACTGTTTATAACCTATAGGCACAGTGACAAAAATGTAAATAAAATAGCTAACATATGTACATATTCCAGGCCACTGATGATGCCTTGCAGAAAATAAAGGCGAAACGCGTATGGCACTAAAATTGTGTTTTATTCAGTTGCTGTCAGACGGTCGATAAGTGAAAATTATCAATATACCGTAGTAACTCAGGCATACACGGCATTTCTTGATGTGCCACACCTATACGCCTCGGTGTTGCTATGACGACCCGATTATTGTGGTTTATCGCATAGTATGATTTTCATACGGTATACAATGAAGATGTACAGATGGCAGCTCAGTACTGCCGAAACTACACTGACGGAAAAAACACCAAGAAGGAGCTATGCGACATTAACAAAGTTAGGCGTGTTTCTACATCTTAAAGATGATGTTAATCCAGTCACGTAACTGGAGCTAATAGCACCACTATGAGGATGCGAATCAGGTTTGCTTTAAATACACGCTGTACCAGTCGTGACCGTTAGTTACACATTCAGTCAGGGTAGCAGCGAATCATATCACTGATATTTGTTCACCTGAACCGTCCTCTTATTTGCCTCACTGTTTCTTTGATGTAGAGATTGAACAGTAGGAGCAAAATACTACATCCCTATCTTACACCCTTTTCAATTCGAGCACTTCGTTCTTGAGCGGCCACTCTTATTATTCCCTCTTGTCTTTTGTACAAGTTGTATATTATTCGTCTCTCCCTATAGCTTACCCATACTTTTCCCAGATTATCGAATATCTTGCACCGTTTTACATCGTCGAACGCTTTTTCAAGGGCGACTAATCCTATAAATTTTTCTTGATAATTCTTTAGTCTTGTTTCCATCACCAACCACACTGTCAGAATTGCCTCTCTGGTATCTTTACCCTTCATAAGCCAAAGTGATCGCCATCTAACACATCCCAAATTTTCTTTTCCATTATTCTGTATATTATTCTTGTCAACAACTTGGACGCATGAGCTATTAAGCTGATTGTGCGATAATCCTCGCACTTTTAGGCTCTTGTAGTACTCGGAATTGTGTGGATGATACTTTTCCGAAAGTCAGATCGTATGTCGCCAGACTCATACATTCTACATACCAACGTGAACAGTCGTTTTGTTGCCACTTTTCGCAATGATTTTAGAAATCCTGCTAGAGTATTATCAATCTCTTCTGCCTTATTTCCTCTTAAGTCCTACATGATCTTTTAAATTCTAATTTTGGATCGCCTATCTCTTCTAAATCGACTATTGTTTCTTCTTCTATCACGCCTGACAAATCTTCTCCTTCATAGAGGCCTTCAATATACTCTTTCCAACTATATGTTCACTCCTCTGCATATGATAGTGGAATTCCCGTTGCGCTCGTAATGGCAGAACCCTTGCCTTTAATTTCACACGAAGGCTGTGTTGACATTCCTACATTCTGGATCACTCCTTCCGACAATGACTTCCTTTTCGATTTCTTCGGATTTTTCATGCAGCCATTTCATCTTCGCTTCCGTGAACTTCCTATTTATTTTATTCCTCGGTGACTTGTGTTTCTATAATCCTGAATTTCCCTGAACCTTTTTGTACTTCCTCCTTTCATCGATCAGCAGAAGTATTTGTTCTGTTTCCGATGGTTTCTTTGCAGCTGCCTTTTCCGTACTTCTGTTTTTCCTCCCAGCTTCTGCGATTGCTCTTTTTAGAGATGTCCATTCCTCTTTAACTGTACTGCCAACTGGACTATTCCTTATTGCTGTATCTAGAGCCTTAGAGAACTTCAACTCTATCTCGTCATTCCTTAGTACTTCCGTATCCCACTTCATTGCGAACTGATTCTTCCTGACTAATCTCTTAAATTTAAACTTACTCTTCGTCTCTACTACATTGTTATCTGATTTTATGTCTGCTCCTGGGTACGCCTTACAATCTAGTATCTGATTTCGGAATCTCTGTCTGACCATGATGTAATGTAACTGAAATCTTCCCTTGTCATCCGGCCTGTTAGAAGTATACCTCCTCCTTTTGTGATATTTGAACAGAGTATTCGCTAATGCTGGCTTAAATTTATTACAGAACTCAGTTAGTCTTTCTCTCTCTCATTCCTTGCCTCAAGCCCATATTATCTTGTGACCTTTTCTTCAACGCCTTACCCTACAATTGCATTCCAGTCACCTGTGATTACTAGATTTTCGTCTGCCTTTACGTTTTGTATTATCATTTCAGGAACCTATCTCTTCATCTTCTGCTTGCGATGTCGGCACGTATATATGAACTATCGTTGTCGGTGTTCTGATAAGAACAACGCTATCGCTTAACTGTTCACAGTAACACACTCTGCGCCCTACCTTTCTATTCATAACGAATCCTATTCCCGTTATAACATTTTCTACTGCTGTTGGTATCACCCTATACTTACCTGACCAGAAATCCTTCTCTTCTTTCCTTTTCACTTCACTGACGCCTACTATATCTATATTGAGCCTTTGCATTTCCCTCTTCAGATTTTGTAGCTTCCCTACCACGCTCAAGCTTCTGGCACTGCATGCCCCGACTCGTAGAACGTTTTCTCTTGTTTGTTATTCAATCTTTCTCTCATGGTCACTTCTCCTTGGCAGTCCCCTCCTGGAGATCCGAATTGGGGACTATTTCGGAATACTTTGGCAATGGAGAGATAATCATGACACTTTTTCAATTACAGGCCACATGACCTATGGATAGATGTTATGTGTCTTTAATGCAGTGGTTTCCATTGCCCTCTGCATCCTCATGCCGTTAATCACTGCTGATTCTTCCGCCTTTAGGAGCAGTTTCCCACCCCAAGGACAAGAGATCACCCTGAACCTCTGTTCGCTCCTCCGCCCTCTTTGACAAGGCCGTTGGAAGAATGAGGGTGTCTTCTTATGCCGGTGATTATTCATCAAAATTTAGGCGATGACGTGCGCTTACCTGGGACCGAGGACGTTTTGATTACTAATGAAAGACGCTACCAGTAGGTCGCGGATACTTTCACAAATCGGTTAGTTCAAGGACAGCTCTACGTCAGTCATCTACTGACGTGGATTCCACTGACCCTAAACCACAGCCATTTGCTACTTCAGTGGTGTCAGGCGAGACGTCATTGGGGGTAAGTGTGTAAGTCTCTAGTGTTTTCTGACGAAAGTTGGTTCTGCCTCAGTGCCAGTGTTGACAGTGTGTTTTCTTTATAAGGAGGCCAACTGACACCCTGCAACCATCTTGTCTGCGTGCTAGACATACTGGACCTATATCTGGACGTATGGTTGGTACGCGATGTCGTATGAGAGCTGGAGCACTCTCATTGTTATTCCACGCACCCTCAATGCGAAATTTGTACGTTATTCTAGTGGTTCAACTTTTTGTGCTGCCATTCACGAACATCATACTATTTGAAGTTTTCCAAAGGATAACCGTAACCCACATACCACTGTTGTAACCCAACATGCTCTACAGCGAGTGGTCATGTTGCCTTGACCTGCTAGATCACCAGCTCTGTCTCCAATCGAGGACATACGGGACATCATCGGACCACATCTCCAGCGTCATGCAAAAACGGCATTAACCGTCCCTGAATTGTCTGACCACGCGCAACAGGCATGACTCTCCACCCCACAAACTGACATCCTGCACCTGTACAACACAGTGCATGTACTTTCGAGTGCTTGTATTCATCCTTCTGGCGGTTCACAGTCTATTAATGTACCAGCATTTCACATTTGCTGTGGCTAATTTCGTGCTTACACTAACCTGTGTCCTTGCGGCGTTAATCACTGAAATGTGTTACCTAAACAAACGTATTCTCGAAATTTCAGTACTTTACGTTAAATGTTTTTCAGTATTGCGATTTTATTCTGTCAGTGTAATAATTCAGTGTATCTACATGTGATCAAGGGAATTATAAAGTCATATCTGAAACTTCCTGTATTTCCTTACATACTTTTCGGGGGTTGGTGAATCCTCAAGATCTTCATAATCGGCAAAACGATTACAAGCTATACAGTTCCCTAATCGTTCGGAAGAGTCTATTGACTTTGGCGGCTACAATTTCTTCTTCAATATGTTTTTCATTTCAGAAAAACATCTACAAGGGAAGTCCTCAATTTCGTTTTATTCAGGGTGGATCAGAAACTAGTTTGCAAAGTTAGGGTATACGTTGCTTACACTATTCCTTACACTATAACAAGGTAAAAATGTCTAGTATGATCTACAAAATTCATACCTTAGGAGCTAAGAGAACCTGTTCAGTAGTAGAGAAGTTTTTCGAAGTAGCAAAGATGAACAACCGCTTGTAGCTCTTGAAGTATACATTTTAGAGACTATATTTGATAGACACGTTTTTCTCTTTTTAGTTTAAAGAAACTGCTGTCAGTTTGAAAAAAGTATTTTGACACACGCTGTACATTCTGTTGTCCGTCTATGATGTGTACTGAGTGATAGGGTGCACCCAATGTATAATGTTTCCAAGTAGTTCCTAAGTAACACTTCAGAAACAACAGGGTTCAGCGTAATATATATTCTGACAGACACAAAATAAAAAAGCCTTCTGATCCCCTTGGAATATGACGAAGCCAGTTACAGGTAGTGATGATCACTGCTGGGCACGGGTTTACGTTCTAACTTCCACAGAGGTATGTAAGTCCTAGGATAGTAAGTCCGAGAAAAACCAGCATCGGACTAGGCGAAGGCTCCAGGTGTGATAGATAGAGCCTCGGTGTGGATGCTGTGGAGTATCCTCCCTAGTGGCGGCATGGTGCGGTGTAGATCCAGAGGCTGGGTCTGGAAGCTGTGAGGTCGGCGAAAGCTCCGGTCGATGGGCCAATGGGCGTGGCTGGCGTGAAGTCTGGAGAATGAGCGTCGAGTTCCCCTTCGCTTTGATGGGCAAGAAAACTGAGCCCGCTCTGTGGCAGGATAAGCACCGAGGTGCTATTCCTGCATGGCCTGGCAATGTTGTGCTTCATGAGCACTTGACCTGGGGATGTAACATAATGCAGAGATAGCGATGCCATTGTTGTCCGAGAGAGCACGCTCTTGTGAGAGATTTTGGCGCCTCTGATCGCGCCTGAGAGAGGCTGGCGTGTCAACAGGCGTGCTTATTTTAGTCGACTGTATGATTCCAAAAGCGAAGACTACTTGCATTTTTCGGCGCTTCTACTGTCTCGGGTGCAGAAGCGCCTGCTGCATTGGTGGAGACCACCCGCTGATCACAATTGTTGTGCTGGAAGCAGAAGTGGTCGGCGTATTACGGGATGGACAGGGGTCGACAAAAATATGGAAAAACAGCGAGAAATGCATGCTTGAACGTATGTGAAGATGATAACCGAACCTGTACGTTCCGCTGATTTATATGGCCGCGAACGGAGCCTGAAAAACGTCCTCAATTCGCTGACAGTATCAGTAGCGGTCAAAACAGTGTTTTGTATAGTGGGTGCATTATATCGGAGCTCATTGCATTCTAACAAGGGCAAATTTTTGGTGCTCGTGTGGTTAGTGCTTTCGTTTGTTTGGTGTTTCAACATGCAGCGCATCGAAGATTTATAGCCCACCACATATCGCGAATAGGAAAAGCTTCATCCGCTATGTCACAAACTCGATATTATGTTTGTTGGTTGTGATGAAAAGGATTGTGACGAAAAGTAACAAGACGACAGCTGCAAAAGTTATTGCAGAACTGAATGTCGCACTAACGAACGCTGTCAGCACCAAAAATGCACGGAGGGAGCTACAAAAGTAGGGTACGGCAGAGTGATCTGGAATTCAGTAGCATACATCCGTGATTTAAATGACCGTAACAGGAGAACGTGGTGCAGTAGCCATAAACACTGGTCTATGGAGCAATGGGTGAAAGTAATTTGGTGTGATGACTCTTGTTTCATACCGTTTCTAGCTTCTGCCCGAGTTTTTGTTCAAATAGCTTTGAGCACTATGGGACTCAACTGCTGAGGTCATTAGTCCCCTAGGACTTAGAACTAGTTAAACCTAACTAACCTAAGGACATCACAAACATCCATGCCCGGGGCAGGATTCGAACCTGCGACCGTATCGGTCTTGCGGTTCCAGACTGCAGTGCCTTTAACCGCACGGCCACTTCGGCCGGCCCGAGTTTTTGTTCGAAGAGTGATACGGTGTGGGGGTGATGATGTTTTGCATAACCATATCACTGTATTCCATTGGCGACGTGGTTACTCTGCAACGACGCATTACTGTCAAAGAGTTATGGATCAGTTTCCATGTCATGGCCGAATATTACTTCCCCAATGGTGACACTGGAGTACAAGACCAAGGAGCCCATGTCCGCAAAGCTCCCATCGTTCAGAAATCGTTTTGTGAGCACAGGATGACCTCTCGCATCTTCCACCAGATCACTATATTATTGGGCCTCTCCAGTATATTTAGGAGATTTGAGTGCATGTTCATTATCTAAATCCATCACAGTTGTATTGTTACTATTTTGCAATAAGAATGGTATATGATTCCTTTGATAACCGTACAGAACATGCAATTATCCATACCGTGACGACTGGAAACTATTCTGAATCACAACGTGTTTCTTACATCCTGTTTCGCATGTTACTGTGTAGAATTTTTGTTGTTACAATAGCATTTGTACATCCCCTGCATGTCTCCTACGTATTTTTCAGCTGGTCTGTAACGTCATATCTCAAGCACTTTCATCCCCTTCTTTTCCAGTTTCCCACAGTCCATTATTTATTTCCATACGGTAATGTACTACAGAAAGACCTTTAAGAAATTTCTTTCTACTTTTATACGAGGGTTGGAACTTAATAGTGGCAACTATTTATTTACAGATCGTACAAAATAGATACGTGTTTCGAAGTTTTACTGATCGTCACAGTAGTCACCAGCATTATGTATAACCCGTTGCCAGCGATGTGGAAGTCGTAGGATACTCTTAGCCGTGCCAGTTGTGTTGACAGTTCGGGCGGCGCGGTCTATTGCCTGACGAATTTGTAGCAGTTCTGAAGCGAATGCCGTGAAGTGTTTACTTAAGTTTAGAAATCGAGTTGATCTCACGAGGGCTTAAGTCAGGGGTGTGCAGTAGGTGGTATATCACTTAGCAGCCCCATCAGTCAAACAAATGATGGTCAGGTCCTCCTGTCTCTGTGATGTTCATTTTTGGAACACAACATACGACCAGCTTAGAGACAGGAGTGATGACACTTTCTACAGGACCTGACCATAATTTTGCAGGACAATGCTGAAGCACGTACAGTGCAAGCTGTTACTGATTTGTTTGACTGATGGGGCTGCTAAGTGATATACCACATACTGCACACCCCTGACTTAAGCCCTCGTGAGTTCAACTCGATTTCTAAATTGAAGGAAACACTTCACGGCATTCGCTTCAGAAATGCTACAAATCTGTCGGGCAATAGACCGCGCCGCTCAAACTGTCAATACAACTGGCGCGGATAAGAGTATCCTACGACTTCCACATCGCTGGCAACGGGTTATACATAATGCTGGTGACTACTTTGAAGATTAGTAAAACTTTGAAACACGTATCTAATTTGTATGAGCTGTAAATAAATAGCTACTATTTAAGTTCCAACCCTCGTATTAACTGACCTCTTTTGGCGAAGATTGCTCCATTTTCCTGTGCTAGTCTGCTTCTGAAGTTCTCTTTGATTCGTCCACCAAGCATTAATCACAAAGAATAGCGAAGCCGTCAACGAATCTTGTCATACCTCTTCACCCTGAATTTTTAACATGGTTTTCTCGGATTTCTTGGATTGAAGAACAGCTGCCGATGTGAGAGATCTGAAAGTAGATACACTCAGTGCAGCGAAACAACTGAAGTGTTCCAGTTCACTCTGCATGTTAATTACGTCCCTTTCCCTGTTAATGAAACAGCTCCACTTTTGCAATTACATGCAACCGTACGCACGGTGAAAAGACCTTTTATGACTAGAAAGTTTCACAAGTTACTCAAATACATAAGAAGAGATATAGAAGTATTCTGCTCAATTATGTGCCCATCTTTGATAGTGATTTGCAGCGAGACTTTGGAACATACACTGAACACCCAAACAAACTGGTACACCTGCCTAATATCATGTAAGGCCCCCGCGAGCACGCATAAATGCCGAAAAACAACGTGGCATGGACTCAACTAACGTCTGAAGTAGTGCTGTAGGGAAATGACACGATGAATCCCGCACGGCTGTCCTTAAGAGTACGAGGGGATGTAGATCTCTTCTGAACAGCACGTTGCAAGTCAACCCAGATATGCTCATAATGTTTGTGTCTGGGGAGTTTGGTGGCCAGCGGAGGTTTTTAAACTGAGAAGAGTGTTCCTGGAGTCACTCTATAGAAATTATGGACGTGTGGGGGTGTCGCATTGTCGTCTTGAAATTGCCCAAGTCCGTCGGAAGTCGCAATGGACATGAACGGACGCAGGTGATCAGACAGGATGTTTACGTACGTGTCACCTGTCAGAGTCGTATCTAGACGTATCAGGGGTCATATATCATTTTTACTGCACAGTCGTCGTTCGTCCAGTTCTTGCCGGATCTTTTTCCGGCAGCAGTGATGTCGGAGGTTTGATGTTTTACTGTATTCCTGATATCAGGGCACTATCGTGAAATGGCCGTACGGAAAAATCTCCACTTCATCTCTGTGTTCCATCGCTCGTGCGCCGACTATAACACTACGTTCAAACTAAAAAAAAAATGGCTCTGAGCACTATGGGACTTAACATCTGTGGTCATCAGTCCCCTAGAACTTAGAACTAATTAAACCCAACTAACCTAAGGACATCACACACATCCATTCCCGAGGCAGGATTAGAACCTGCGACCGCAGCGGTCACGTGGTTCCAGGCTGAAGCGCCTAGAACCGCACGGCCACACCGGCCGGCGTTCAAACTCACTCAAATCTTGACTACCTGCAATTTTAGCAACAATAACTGATTATGCCAGACATTTGTTGCCTTAAATAGGCGTTTCCGACCTCAGCGCCGTATTCTTTCCGTTTACATGCTCTGTATTTGAATAAGCATGCCTATACTAGTTTCTTTGGCGCTTCAGTGTATATAGACTTCGAATATTATGCAATACCTCAAAGAAAACGATCTATTGACACGTAACCAGCAGTGATTCAGAAAACTGGCTCCTTATTCTCGAGAATTAATGACTGCTATCGATAAGAGATCTCAGGTGGACTCCATATTTTTAGATTTCCAGTAGGATTTGAAACCGGTTGCCACAAGTGGCTTCTAATCATATGCATGCCCACGCTGTCTTATTTAGCTGACATGTAAATTCGTGATTTGATGCCACGAAGATCACAGTTCGTTGTAATTGACGGGAAATCATCTTGTGAAACGGAAGCTGTATCAGGGATGCCCGAAGGGAATCTTAAAGGCCCTCCGCCGTTCTTAATGTATATAAACGTTTCGGGATATAATCTACGCAGTCCTCTTATATTGTGTGCAGATGATCTTGTAGTTTACCGTCCGCTAATATAAGCAAAAGATCAAAACAAGTTTCAAAATGATTTAGACAATACATCTGCGTAGTGTGAAATGTGGCAGTTGACCCGCAGCAGTCAAATGCGCGTGGTACTGCGAATTAGTATTGAATAATTTCCGTTACATATTTAAGGGTTAAATTAAACATCTTGACATTACAATTACGAGAAACATAAACTTGAACCATCCCTGTATTGAATCTGAACCAAAGGCTGCACTTTACTGGCAGACATGGAAGATGCGAAAAAACTACGGGACTGCCTACACCACAGATTCGTTTTTGGAAAGGATCCGCCTCGAGACAACAAAATTTTTCTTTTTTCTTAGATATGTTTCGCTGAATTTCTGTATCATCAGTGGGTTCTTTATTATCTTCTGCAAAACAGGAAAATGCTTTTTACTACTATTACACATACAAGTATGAGGTTCTACAACAGTATTTACATACTTGAAAAACAAAGTTTTGTATGGATACCTTGTTAGACCATGCTGTGGATTTCCTAGATTTTATGTAATTCAATGTGGTTGTTTTGTTTCATAGTTTGACATCTGCACACATATAGAAATTAATGTAGAACTTATTACTTCCAAAATTTACGATTTGGCATTGAGCCGTGGTAAAAAATTGCTGTTTTGAACAGCGCGCCGCAGCGCGTTGTGTGAAGCAGTCGCCCTCCGTTTCCGACGGTGACACCGCTGTGGCAATCGCAGCTTTCCTGTCTCCCTCTGGTGGAAAGGGGAAAAGTTGCCTGTTGACATGCATTTAAGGGGCGCTTAGAGCTCGGCAGTCGGTCAGTCTGTTAGTCTCGGCGTGTCGTTCAGTCGGGAAGTCAGTCGGAGGCAGTCAGTCAGTCTGTCCCAGTAACGAACCGTAATTTTATTTTCAAAATCTTTTCTTAAAGAATTTACTTTATTTACTATCAGTTCACCAAGAACATTAACACATTTAATCACACTAGGTGAGCGTGGAAGTAGTTGCCAGGGAGTAACTGTTGGAAAATAAAATTACCTTTAACAAATGTGAATTTTGTCCTAATAGCCTTTTCAAAAACAGATTTAAAATTACAATCAGAAAGCACGCTCTAAATATCAAGTTACAATTCTTCAAAGGCAGAATAACATTTTTTTCTTTTTACAGTAGGAGTCTTCGGACTGAGAAGCTTCCGCAACCTTTCAACACGGCCGTAGTCACAACCGCTCACAACGACCTCTGAAAAACTACACTGGTGCAAATCTGCAACACACCAGATTACTTTAAACTAAAAATTTCAACTCACGCAAACACATTAACTATGCACCCGTAAGAGGTATGGAAATAGTACAAACACTCACACTAAGAAATTATTTGCCATCAAAATTGCAATTTGTTTTTAAAAGGGCTCTTACGGTGGAAGGGTGGCAACTTCATGAAAATGACTATTTAAATAAAACCTATGAAATTCACACTTACATAAAGTGTACAACATGCTCTACATTATACAAATACCGTCTCGCAAGATGATAGGCAAGATAAAAACGTATTTCAGGAATTCGGCCTTAACCTTAATTCTATAAATTCGTTAACACCGAATCCGACAAACATGACAGAGGCAGCTAGTAACGTACGGCAGATTGAGGGGGGGGGGGGGGGGGGGGTTACTAAACAATCCGAACCGTAGATTGCTCTAAACCTCCCTAATTCCACAAGGGAAAAACGGACCACCCAATTCACAAATAGCCACCTTCCCGCGGGTGGGCAAACGGAGAAGAATGGTGGGGCGACCCCAAAATAAAGCGGCTGGTGGCCTCACCAAGAAAACAAGTAGAATTTAACAAGTAAATGAAATAACGTATCTCCAACCACTTAACTTCCAATAAACTGCGATTTCTGGCGAAGACCTGGAGCAGCACCCCCAACACTCTCCCGAATCGTCCGCTACCAGCCGCTTCAACGGATGCAGGAAGGCGCGCCGATCTCCCGTCTCACGGCGTCGCAGCTTGCCCCGGCCAGCTCGATGTCGTGGTTTCGCTCCCGTTGCTCTCGTGTGAACCGCGAAGCCACTACCCCATTCTATACGGCGCTGCCCATTGGACTCACGTGGGGACCTCACATGCGCCGACGCTCAAGGTGGACACATCATCTCGTGAGATTGACCTAGCCTCACTCCGACTGACCACCTTAATGTACGGTAGACCGACGTACAGACATACACTGACTGCCCGACACTGAGCCGGCTGACCAAGTGACTAGACTCAAACTGACAGACTGACCGACTGCGGAGGTTTTTTTTTCCTTTGTTGAATTTCGAATGCCCCCTCCCCAAAGGGGGGCGTGCTGGCAGAAGCTTAGTATGCCGCTCTTCAGTCTTCAGACTTTGTTTTAAAAAGGTGAAGATAATACATAATAAAAAACAGGTGGGAAAATCGAAGACTTAAAGGGTAACATGGCGAAAAAAAATCGTGGGACGAAAAACAGAACAAAGGGATGATGATGTTAATAAAAATACATACGAAGTAGACAGGTAAAATAATTGACAGACAATTAAAAAAAACAAGGTGACAGTCTGGTTTCTGTTCGCAAAGGACATAAAATTCACACCCAGCGACAGCATGCTTTCTGTTTGCAACACGGGAAAAGATGAAACAACACTGAACATGCACTGGAACCCTGCACTAAAATATGACATACCACAGCCGAGAGCACGTGGGGGTGGTGGTGGTGGGGGGGGGGGGGAACTAGACAGATGAGGGGAAGATAAAAAAGGGGGAACGTGAGGAAAGGTGAAGGGGAAGGTGGAAGAGGAGCCAATGGAGGATGAGGACCCATAAGAGTGGTGGGGGGTGCTAGACGCATCAGGGAGTGGGGAAGGCAGGCGACGGGAAACAAAGAGACCACCGCGGAAGTCATAGCGCCCCTTAAATGCAGGTGAACAGGCAACTTTTCCCCTTTCCCACCAGAGGGAGACACCAAAGGTGCAATTGACACAGCGGCGCCACAGCCAGAAACGGAAAGCGACTGCTTGACACTAAGCGCTGCGGCGCGCTCTTCGAAACAGAAATTTTTACCACGGCTCAGGCATGTTATGTTTATATGTAGAAGAATAACAAAAACCAACTGACGACACTGAAATTTCAGCAAAACATGTCTGGAGAATAAAGAGACTAATAATAATTGTGTTTTGCACCGTGAGGACCCTCCCATAAATAAATCTGTATTTTAAGCAAACACGGACAGAATAACTTCAATCTCAAGATGATTATACATACACTACGCTTATCCGTTTTCTTCTGCACTACAGATGCATGGTGTGGAAGTTTCTCCAGATTGGAATGACAGAAGACATCGGAGAAGTTCAAAGAAAGGCAGCTCGTTTTGTATTATAGCGAATTAGTGCAGAAAGTGTAGCACTTATGATAAGAGAGTTTGGAATCTAATTTTTCAAACAAATGAGATTTTCTATACCACAAGATATTTTCACGAAGTTTCAATCGTCAGCTCTAACTTCCGAATCTCAAAATATTTTGTTTTGTTTTGGTTTCTTACTTACATAGGGAGAAATATCCATGGTAATACAATAAGAGAAAGCAGCACTTTTACGGAAACCCTTAGGTATTTAACTTTCCTACGTGCTACTGAAGAGTGGTACTGTCGAGAAATAGTCTGGACACATACACCTAAGTGAGAATTACAGAATATTGATGTAAATGTATACTGGTGTCCCAAATTAAATCAACTATCCGCTATTTCCCCGTCATGCGTCTAATTCTCGATATGGGTGTGTTGTTTGTGGAAGGAGACCAAACAGCGAGGTCAACGGTCTCATCCGATTAGGGAAGGATGTGGAAGAAAGAAAGTCAGCCGTGCCCTTTCAAAGGAACCATCCCGGTATTTGCCTGGAGCGACTTAGGGAAATCACGGAAAGTCTATATCAGATGGGCGGACGCGGGACTTAACCGTCGTCCTCCCGAATGTGAGTCTGGTGTGCTAACCACTGAGCAACCTCGCTCGATAATTCGATATATAATCATACAAACTGCCAACAGATCTGTGTACAGTCGTGTTCTGCACGGAAGATGGCATCCCAGTCAAAGGACAATCATGCCAACGATGATGTTATGGTACCTATGAAGGGGTTGGGTTTGCCAGGTAGCTCCACACCGGCAATCGGTGTGTACACATTACGCCACAGAGAAGACGCCTGCCAGACACTCTGCGGTGGAGGGCCGTAGGAATATCTGCTGTAAGTGCACCTCTGACGCTTCTTAACAAAAGGAAACAACTAGAGTGGAGTCATCAACATGCCACATGGACGGTCGAACAGCGTGCCAATGTTCATTTCACAGATGACGCCTGATTGGGTCTGGAGAGTGAATCTAGTCGGTTTCGCTTCTGGAGGGAACGTGGAACACGATTTCGGGAGCCAAACATTGTGGTAAGAGACCGATATCGAAGAGAATCCCTTATGGTGTGGGCGGGCACTATGCTGACCTCTCGAACACTTCTTCATGAAATTGTATTGTGAATCGGCAAGGTTTAAGTACTGTCAGACTTCGTGGCGAGATCTTGGGTCCTCATGTGCGGTTGTTGCTCGGTGCTGTGGTCCAAGACTTCGTACTGATGAGGGATAGAGCACAGGTGGTTGAGGTTTCCTTGGAAACAGAGAAGATATGGCACGCATGGAGTGGTCTGTTCGCTCTCTCGACTTGAATCCCATAGAGCATGTCTGGGACGCATTATGGAGACGGGTTGCTTCACGTCAGCATCCACCAGCCACTCCCCTAGACGTTGGAGTAGCTTTGCTGGAAGAATGGACGTTATTGCGTCAGCATTAGATGGATGACATCATTCACAGTGTGCCCCGTCGTTGATAGGCCTCTACTGTTGTCAGAAGTGGTCACATTAACCAGTTGTCGGAACACGTGTGCAAATCCATTAAGTTGGAAAAAAGAACCGTTCTGCTTGCTGTAGATATGTGCTGTGTTCTTTACATTGTTTGTAATTTACTGCTACCTTTTTATACTGTTTTGTAGGAAAATAAAGGCAACATTGCAAAATTTACATTTGTTGCTTTAATTTTGGACACCAATCGGAGTGAATCCCACTTGCACCCTTTCTCTTAATCCCTACATTGCCTCTTCATTACACGGGTCAAACAGTACATAATAACTACTTAGATTGTTTTATTAAGTGCGAATGCATTCAAGTAGCTCAGGTAGTGGGCTGTTATTTTAAGCATCATTCTGAATGACTGTACTCTGTTAGCATGCTAAGTTGACGTCCTCGAGCAAGGTTCTTAGAATCATTAAACTTGAATGAGGATCGTATCGAGGGCCTGTGGAAGGTAGGAGGGTCCGTCCGGAGAAATGTAGAGCGCCTAGGGTACAAAATAACTCCTGCCAAACAACTCTAGTGCCGGTGCCCTTGTGTTGGTCCGAACGGGAGGACCATGTTTATTCATTAGTGGTCAGTCCCCACAGGCAGCAGTCATTCCTCGTCGCGCGGCAGATACAGCACCAATATCGTACCCAAGGCGTCAGAAAGAGCATGACCTGTTTAACAAAGACTGGAGTATAACTTAAGAGGCCGACCTCCAGGCTCGCACCTCAATACCGAGCGCCCCTACTTCAATAGAGTAACAAATAACCTTAGTTACTATTCCACAGTTATTTCAAAAGCATATTTCCACGACTGAAACATAATTATTTATTCAATGTTATCATTAGAGATTCAAGAATAGTTCACAAATTCATATGTAGACTTTTAGAATAACCCAGTCATCGATACCAACGCTCGAGTTCCCCAATAACGTCATCACAAGCCCCAAAATTCCACACAAACATGATTTCAATATGGCGAACAAATGGTTTTAACCCCCGACCACCCCCCCCCCCCCCACCAAACCCATAGAGCAAAAATATAAACACCAGTTACACATTAGTACAAATTTTTAATAATACATATTTCCGCGGGAAACTGCTGTTTGAGGCGGGGCCAAACTAAAACCTAAAATAATAACTGCCAAATTACGAAATTTTAAAGTATAAAAACTAAACCAAAAAGATACAATGACCGTTACGAAAGCCAAAAAAAAGCACGAATCAGTTGTAGCTGCTATCGAAAACATCACTTGGCATATATAACTATACTGAATATCCAGATACCGTTACAGAAAGCCAAAAACAGCAGTGCTGCAGAATTTGAGGTTTCGAAAATACGGCTCCACCTACGTAGCTCAACTGAAAACTCAGAAACTAACACAGAAAGTCAAAATCGCGGAAACTAATTGCACTGAATGTCATATTTGAGATTTTACACGGATGGACTTATCTGGCGATTATTTACTTCATTCTATCGCTCTGGATCCTCTTGTGAATCTAATAAATGTCATCAGTCTTTTTAGCCATCTTTTATTTATACAGCAGAAAAATTATAAACACGTATTCGTCACAGCAAATATCGGTAGTTGAAAAGATAGTGGTGGGATAAACAAACAGCAAACAAAATGTTTACGTTCGTTTACCATTTTGCGAGATATGCTTTCTAATTGCTGGTGGCAAATAAGTTGAGTATTAATTCGAACAGCAGTCTCAGTATTCAGGGAAAATTTTTCTAAAAAGTAACTGTCCTTATTTGAATATGCTTCTTCTAATTGCTTTCAGTAATAATGTAATCCCCCCAATCAAATTCTGTAGCGCTCGTATAATTCCTTTTCATATATATATCTCATATAATATTGTATACACTGTTTATGGCCTGTTACCACCCTGCCCCATTCCACTACTGGTTTATTTGGCTTGTAGACGTAAAGGGCAATGATAGATATTGCGTAAAGCTGTGAAATCCTTACGATGTACTTATACTGTACTGTGTGTGCATTGAAGTAATTATTAATGGATCCACAATATATAAAATAAATTTACAGCTATCATGTTTATCATTCCAAATGTACGAAATGCTTTTATGTGTTAGTTGACATTGAAACTGAACTTCTTTATGTGTTTGTGTGTGTGCTGCGAGGTTTGGTAACGTGTGCTATGATACAACTGCTGTACAATATTCAACATAACAGATGAAAGAAAATCATTGTAAAACTTCGTACTTCTTGGCAAGGTGTCCAGTTGGAATAAATATGAGATACGGAATAGAATGCTTAAGGTTGTTTTTTCTTCATCCTAGGGTCCTGGGTTCGGTTCCCGGCTGTGTACTAGGCTTTCTTTGCTCAGGGAATTACTTCACTTGGGGACCGGATGTATGTGCTATCCTCACTTGATCTCATCTTCATCGACGCGCAAGTCAGCGAGGTGGTGGCAGATAAAAAGATTTGCATAAGGTTGTCAATCTACGCCCGACGTGGTCTTCAGCCAAATAATGTCACACGATAAAGTATAGCAATGTTATTTCTTCTCCCATTTTGTTTATCTCGTTTCCAAATTTCACTGGGTTTTATTTACTGCTTGCTTAGTGTACGCAATGAGTATTTTTCGCTCTAGACTCGCATATCTACGGCCCCTTAAATGGCTTTCTAAAGGGTCAGAGGTTCATCTGTGACAAAGGAGTGCAGAACATCGTGGAAAACTGGATCCGTCAGCAACCCAGGAGTTTCGATACTGAAGCCATCCACTCCTTCTTACGCTCCGGGATGGGTGTGTTAATGTCAGTGGCAACTATGTATAATACTGTTGTTAGTAGTCTCATTTTCATTTGGGTACATCTTATAATTGAGCTACACATGCAGTCATCACGGAATAACACGAATTCTGTTATCATCACCTACGCTCAATTCCCTCCAAACTTGATGGAAGCGTACCTTGAATGTTGTGTCATTGACATAGCCAGCATTTCGCGCCTAGCCTTCGTCTGAAGGTTTTGTTGCTGTTGCAGGTATTTGAGGAGACGCCTAGTCTTTGATAAGAAGCATTTTGTCGTTTGAAAATACACCTGTACCAGGACGACAGTTACTTTGTAACCAGTGGGTCACTAGTTCCTTCTACGTTGATTAATGGCCTTTCAGAAACAGATGAAAATCTACGAGATGGAGTTTTCGCTTTGAGTCACTCCATTTTGTGAGTACTGATGGCCTATAAAAGCAGCAATACTTGCGAGGTCAGGCGTACAGGGACGATTGATAGTTTCAGCACCACTACTGTAGCTCCTGACGAAGCCAGCGTAAAATCCCAAAAAAATTCACTCTGCTCGTTCCTTATTGGGAATCAGTTATACAGCTATGGATTTCGAGTTATTTTAAAGATCAGACTGGCGTCAGGTCAGTCTATTCACCACGAACAAGGCAGTATTGGAAATCCAGTCATCTTATAGACTCCTATGAGCATCACACGTGTAGAGTCCAAGCTGTGACATGAACAAATTACGTAACTTTAAGAAACGATAAACGTATCACCAATACTATACACTGTATTTATTTCCTCACAATAAAGTGGCGTTATCTTATACTGTTCTGTTCGTTGACGTGACAGTAAACGCAGGATGTACACTATGGACTTCTGGGTGTCCAACACATGCGATACTTCGATGTCTTGCGGGCAGAATGTATCCCATATCACCGTATCAATGGTGTATCATGAATATGATTCTGAATAGCTCTCTCTCACCAAGCTGCTGTGCAACTGTCGATTATCGAGTATTGTAACAATAGATAAACTGGCCGCAATGAAATATAAAACTCCCCGATTCCACTCTGTATAGCTATACCTGGAGAGCAGCCCTACTATCCATCACATTGGCCCCGTTCTGGAAGAAGAAATCGCGGCTCCACATTTGTACCTCTGCTTAGAGTACGAAATAAGCCACGAAGATCAGCATGTGTATTACGGATAACACCACCAGCCGTATTTACTGGATACGTCCACTTTTAATCGGCTGCGATAATGCATTATCAGGCCCTTCTATGATTCTAAACGATCTAGTTGATACAGCTGACGGTATTATCCTTAGTACAGACAAGATACCGTAACAGCTTTTGTCCCAATATCCATCAAGGAATAGGTGCGTGAAAAGCATCATTGGTGCAGAACTACGAATGGATGCTTCAAGAAAGGAAGAAGAGAGACTTCAGAGTGACATGGCACTTCTTCATGCACGTTGATGGCTCTGTAAGACTGCATGGAACACGACATTTACGTCTGCTAGCGTTTCCTTTTATACTCATGAATTATACGAGGGTAGCTAGACGATTGGTAAGTCTTTGCATATCTCTAATTTCTCTATCACGTCATGGCCATTTCGAGAGATGTATGTGGGCGTAATATACGGTTATTCATGAATACCTCCAGGGTTTTGGAAGTTAACTGTGCGAGGACTCCAAGAGGTACAAAAGATGGTACATATATTAGTGACCGGAGCAGCTCTCCTAATTTCTATTCGTAATACGCAGCGTGAAGTAGTTGCTGAGGGGGGCAGGCGTGCCAGTACATGTAGGCGAATGGTCTGCTCCGTATTGTCACATTGAATTAGTTCACGCCTGTGGATACGCAACCTAATGAACGTAGTTCCAATGCGGGTCTGCCGTCACGCCCTCGCCAGCAATTCATATCAGCGACTGCAATGAAAGGCACACATGTATTGCCGTTTGACGTATCACATACGGTGCCATACAGAACAAATGTAATCTGAGGTGGAACCCTGTCCACTAATGTGTGTCTATTTTCTACATATGTTGTTGTTTCTGTGCAGTAATCTTCTGTGATCCCAGAGTTACTTATGAATAATCGTGTATATTACATGACTATTTTTGATACATCTGCTTTCGAAATGTTAACGGATAACACCCGTCAACATTATTTGCGTTGTAAATGGGATTCCTCGATGTATTATGGGTGCTCAATTCAAAAATGAAATGAGTTTTTACTTATCAGGCTTCTATCATTAGGGTGAGTTTTCTTCTGATATGCCTTCTGTAGAAATGTTTGAAAATGCTGCCTATTGGTTATTCATCTGTGTCTCACCTTAGGGGATTCTGTAAATTTAACTTCTGAAAAAAAAAAGAATTACAAATATATACAATGAATTTACAGACGATTGCAAAAAATTAGTAGATGCATCTCGGGGAGGATCAGTTTGGATTCGGTAGAAATGTTGGAACACATGAGGCAATACTGACCCTACTACTTATCTTATAAGATAGATTAAAGAAAGGCAAATCTACGTTTCTAGCATTTGTAGACTTAGAAAAGGCTTTTGACAACGTTGACTGCAATATTCTCTTTAAAAACTGAAGGTGGCAGGGGTCAAGTATACGGAACGAATGGCTCTTTACAATTTGTACAGATACCAGATGGCTGTCGTAAAAGTCGAGAGGCGTGGAAGGGAAGCAGTAGTTGGGAAGGGAATGAGACAGGGTTGCAGCCGATCCCCGGTGCTATTCAATCTCTGCATTGAGCAAGCAGTAAAGAAATAAAAATAAAAATTTGGAGTAGGAATTAAAATCTTTACCGATGATATTGTAATTATGTCAGAGATAGCAAAATACCTGGAAGAGCAGTTGAACAGAATACACAGTGTCTTGAAAGGAGGATATAAGATGAACATCAACAAAAGCAAAACGAGGATAATTGAATGTCGTCAAAATAAATCAGGCGATGCTCAGGGAATTAGATTAGGAAATAAGACACTTAAAGTAGTAGCTCAGTTTTGCTATTTGGGGAGCAAAATAACTGATGGTGGTAGAAGTAGAGAGGATATAAAATGTAGACTGGCAATGGCAAGGAAAGCGTTTCTGAAGAAGAGAAATTTGTTAATATCAACTATAGATTTAAGAGGCAGGAAGTCTTTTCTGAAAATATTTATATGGAGTGTAGCCATGTATGGAAGTGAAACATGGGCGATAAGTAGTTTAGACAGGAAGAGAATAGAAGCTTTCGAAATGTGGTGTTACAGAAGAATGCTGAAGTTTAGATGGGTAGATCACGTAACTGATGAAGACTGTTTGGTTTCGGGGAGGGGACCAAACAGCGAGGTCATCGGTCCCATCGTATTAGGTAAGTATGGGGAAGGAAATCGCCCGTGGACTTTCAAAGGAACGATCCCGGCATTTGCCTGAAGTGGTTTAGAGAAATCACGGAAAACATAAATCAGGACGGCCGGACGCGGGCTTTTACTGTCGTCATCCCGAATGCGAATCTAGTGTCCTAAACACTGCGGCATCTCACTCGGTGAGGAGGTACTGCATAGAATTGGGGAGAAGAGGAATTTGTGACACAACTTGACTAAAAGAAGGGAATGGTTGGTAGGACATGTTCTGAGGCATCAAGGTATCACCAATTTAGTGGGAAGACGAATAGATGAATACACGAAGCAGAATCAGAAGGCGAAGGTTGCAGTAGTTACTTGGAGATGGAGAAGCTTGCGCAGGATACAGTAGCATGAAGGGCTGCATCAAACCAGTCTCTGGACTGAAGACCACAACAACATCAACGACAAACAATGAGTTATCACGCACAACACTTGGTTCAGGAATCTACCTCCAGGATATGAAGGTGGTTTGGCAACACTGCTTACAAATCATGCTTCAACACGTAGAAACACTCTGTGTTTATCAACAACTGCATCTCAGCACTGAGCGGTCTGACAACTTATAGAAGTCACTGACTGTTATTTGAAGCATGCGAAGATTTGTAATTTGTGTTGGTTAATTTTGGAGAAGAAATGCCACGTACCTATATAAATAGCGCCTACTTATCTTGTTTTGTCTATGTAGAGTTCATTATGAAATAGAAAAACAGGAATTTTAATACTCTTCTAAAGAAATACTTTGAACTTTAGTTCAGCATATGACTGGCGACCAGGGCAAGAACTTGGCCCGTCACATATACTGTTCGTCATGTACTATACTCCTGACGGGATAGTAAAACAGAACAGAGCACACGTGCTTCGCTGTTTCCATGATTTGGACAGAACCAAATGACCGCACATAAAAAATAAGTAAAAATTTAGTCACTCAGGTTTGACGTGTAGCTCTGCAACGCTCTAGCTATTACCACACGAAATGATGTTACATTAGTTTACGATTCTTACATTGAACAGGGGGCTAGCACCTCCTTCTCCTGCAAATTAGTTTTCTGTACCAGTTCCACCTCAAGTCACTCCAGACGGGTACTGCTTCACAAGCTACGGTCGTTACCATAGATTTATTGCTAATAGTTCTAGTGAATCGGAATGGGTCTTTATGAATATGTATTGGGTTATGTCAATCGCTGTACCAAGTGTCGATCCTCAGCAGGTCTGCGTGCATTTCGCAATGGTTTTCAGGCATTGCAACATTTCTGTATACAATAGGAAAGGCCGCAGAGAGCCAAGTGGAACCTCCTTGCTTTGTAGGAAAGGCCGCAGAGAGCCAAGTGGAACCTCCTTGCTTTGTAGATGCTGTTACGGGTATGTGATACCTCGATACGTACACAAATCAATGTGTTGGTGGTTTTTTTCTCTGTGTCGGACAGTTCTTCCGCAAACACATGACATCAATTACTATCTGGTATTTCTGCACGGTCGTAATTGCACCACTAAAAATTAGTGGACTACCACTGTCAGTATAGAATAACACTTTGGCGTCGATGCATCAATACTTCAACACCTAAGCTGCTGTCCAGAGGAAAATAAGTGCACTATGTGATCAAAAGTATCCGGACACCAGGCTGAAAATGACTTACAAGTTCGTGGCGCCCTCCATCGGTAATGCTGGAATTCAGTGTGGTGTTGGCCCACCATTAGCCTTGATGACAGCTTCCACTCTCGCAGGCATACGTTCAATCAGGTGCTGGAAGGTTTCTTGGGGAATGGCAGCCCACTATTCACCGAGTACTGCACTGAGGAGATGTCGGTCGGTTATACCTGGCACGAAGTCAGCATTCCAAAATATCCCAAAGGTGTTCTGTAGGGTTCAGGTTAGGACCCTGTGGAGGCCAGTCCATTACAGGGATGTTATTGTAGTGTAATCACTCAGCACATTATGAACAGGTAATCGATCGTGCTGAAAGATACAAGCGCCATGCCTGATTTGATCTTCAACGGTAGGAAGCAAGAAGGTGCTTAAAACATCAATGTAGGCCTGTGCTGTGACAGTGACAAGCAAAACAAGGGCTGCTGGCTCTCTCCATGGAAAACACGACCACACCGTAACACCACCGCCTCCGAATTTTACTGTTGGCACTACACACGCTGGCAGAGGACGTTCACCGGGCATTACCATACCTCCAACCTGCCATCAAAATAGTTCAAATGGCTCTGAGCACTATGGGACTTAACTTCTGAGGTCATCAATCCCCTAGAACTTAGAACTACTTAAACCTAACTAACCTAAGGACATCACACACATCCATGCCCGAGGCAGGATTCGAACCTGCGACCGTAGCGGTCGCGCGGTTCCAGACTGTAGCGCCTAGAACCGCTCGGCCAACAGGGCCGGCCAACCTGCCATCAGATCGCCACATTGTGGGTCGTAATTCCTTATTCTACACAACGTTTTCCACTGTTCGATCTCCAATGTTTAGGCTCCTTACACCAAGCGAGACGTCGTTTCGCATTTACCGGTGTAAAATGTGGCTTTTGAGCAGCCGCTCGACCATGAAATCCAAGTTTTCTCACCTCCCGCCTAACTGTCATAATACTTGCAGTGGATCCTGATGCAGTTTGGAATTCCAGTGTGATGGCCTGGATAGATGTCTGCCTATTACACATTACGACCCTCTTCAGCTGTCGACGGTCTCCGCCAGTCAACAACCGACATCGGCCTGTACGTTGTTGTGCTGTACATGTTCCTTCACGTTCCCAGTTCACTATCACATCGGAAACAGTGGACCTAGGGATGTTTAGGAGTACGGAAATCTCGCGTACAGACATATGACACAAGTGACACCCAATCCCCTGACCACGTTGGAAGCCCGTGAGTTCCACAGAGCGCCCCATTCTGCTCTCTCACGATGTCTAATGACTACTGAGTTCACTGATGTGGGTTACCTGGCAGTAGGTGGCAGCACAATGCACCTAATATGAAAAACGTATGTTTTTGGGGGTGTCCGGATACCTTTGATCACATAGTGTATTAATGGCTTGCTCTTGCCACATAAATTTGGAGACACTACCCATACAAATTTTAATAGCAATAATTACTGGTCTACAAATAACTTAAACACATCATGCTCAGTAACCAGTAGAAATATCTGCTATTATACCTGTTACATATGAAAAGTAGCTTCAGAACTACTCTAAGGGTACCGTTTATGTTTGTAACGGTACCCTTAGAGTAGTTCCGAAGCTACTTTTACATATGAAAATTTCGTCTCATTAAGAGTGGCTATTTCAGTGTTGTATTTGTTAGAATATCTTGAATTCCATCACATATTAGGTCTGATGTGTCGTACGAAGCTGTTTTGTTGACCAAGCTACTATGTTAAACTGTATCGAGTGGTTTCCGGAAGCCAAGAAAGACAGCATCAGCATGAACACTGTTGCGTACGGCTCTCTGGATCTCTTGGGCGGTTAGATAGAATTCTCTTTTGTGGAATCTTGTTAATTCCGCTATAGGAGATCATCCAAAACAGTCAATACTCGCAAGAATAAAATTTGTTCTAGAATTCTACATTAAGCACAGCTCAACTTTCGCCATTACATCTCCTAGCCAGCCGGTGCGGTCGAGCGGTTCTAGGCGCTTCAGTCCGGAACCGCGCTGCTGCTACGGTCGCAGGTTCGAATCCTGCCTCTTGCATGGATGTGTGTGATGTCCTTAGGTTAGGTTTAATCTAAGTCTAGGGGACTGATGAACTCAGATGTTAAGTCCCATAATTCTCAGACCCATTTGAATCATCTCCTACCTTCGAGTCCTTGTCAGCGTACAGTTTTAATCTGACAGGAAGTTTCATACCAGCACAACGCTGCAGAACGAAAAATTCTTAGCCTTTTCCCAATCGCTTTGTACATTTCTTTACTTCAGTGACCTAAATATGCTACTAGAAGGAGAAAGTTGTTTTGCCTAATTTATGCAGAATGTGACAGCTGTGTCATCAGGTCCAGTTATGGATGATCTTATGAATAAATCAGCTCTCTATTAGGAGATCACTTACCTCAATATCTGCTATTTTGGCGACCGCGTAGTTACTGAAAGAAGGAATCTGCTGTGAAACAGTTACCGAACTGTTCTCTTCTGTCAATGTGATCATATGTGGCCGTGCAGTCCGTTCCTAATAGGACACAGTTAGTTTGTTGCAAACTTATTATGTGAGGACGTTCACAGAGGATGAATGGAGCGCTTGATACATGTGCCATTGTCTGTCGCAAGCAGACAACACAGTAGCCTAATGTTCGGTTTTGTATACTCGTCTGCTCGCCTACAGAAGAACCCTGCAACGATCTGTACCTTCAGCAAGATGGTGTATCGCCCCGAGTTGTGGCAGAATTATTTCGATGATTTACCCAGTTATCTGAAGTTACTTGTGCACCCCACCCCTCAAAACAACTGACATTAACAGCAATTAACATGTCTGGAGTGTCATAACATTATATGTCAGAGCTCTTTTTAAGCTATGAGAGCTATAAGATTTTACGAATGTTTAGATTAACCATTATCAGTATATCAAATAATTTGTATTAAAGAAGTTATTAATTAATAATAATGATATAACAATAACAATGTGCTAATGGTAAAAATGCAGATTATAGCGTGCAACATGAACGTATATCTATTTGAACAAGACAAATTGTTTTCAGTTCCTCTTGCAGAACATTTGTTTTTGTGCCGCGTTATACAGAGTGTACCATAATTAATTGCATAATCGCACACAGTCGAAAGTACAAGATACTCGAAGCAAAATAGCTCGATACAATATAAGGTATGAACATTTCTTCATCTTCGATACTGTGAAACAAATCTGTTCTACCGCAAGCTCTATGTTCCATATTTTATGAGGTGGTAGTATGAACCCAAACAAGGATAATATGTCCAATGAATATGGGATCGAAAGCGCATTTCGTAAGAACTATAAGCACTTGTTCATCTTCGCTCCTGTGACATACATCTTTTCTACTGAACAAGTGATCATAGCTCTTAAGGTATGCAAGTTAGAGTCCATGTTTACTGAGACTTTTTTGCTTATAGTATCGAGTACATTCAACAATGTGTCTACGCAATTAACTACGATACATTCGGCAGACTATCTGAAAGCTTTTAGAGAAATTAAGCAGCTGAAGTACAACAATCGTCCCAGGATGGAAAATGAACAAGCCTATTTATGCTCAATGATATGAATAATTTTTCAAAATCTTTTTTGTAGATGAAGTGATGTGTGTATTGACATGAAATTAGAGGTGAGAAGCAAATCGTAGCATTCCTTTCTCTTACTAACGAACAATAACATTAATAATACAGTGGACTGTGACATAAGACTGTAGACAATGTGACACATGGCCCTTTGAGTAGGTCCGGGGAATGTGCACGGATAGAGCGACCGCTCGTGATACGTGGGCAATCCGGGTTCACGTCCTGCTATGGCACAAATTTTCATGTCTCACTAATAATCCTAGTACATCTGCATCCAACACAGCTGTTGCCAAAGAAATAACAGTCAGTAAATAAATTTCGAATAACAATACAATTTTTAAAAATATAAACAAAATTAATGCAAAAGAAATAAGACAGAGTTATATTGTACAATGACTTGACTCTGTTACATTCTCATATATGGTCAGAATACAGTATTTTTGAAATCTATTTGCTTTTCAATTTAAAATGATTTCCCCGACAGGCTTGTTCCAGCAAGTGATGCTTTGAACCACCTCTTACCAGGCTCCTTCAGTTCTGACTGAAGACTGAGAATTCATGGATTTGTATGGCACACACGGTATGGTGGTCCTGTGGGACTAACAGGGTAGCCCTCTTTGAAACCATGAAAAATAAGTGACTTTCACGACTTTTTCAAGAAAAATACAGTTTTATTCCTTGCCCTTTTGTCTTCAGGAATCATTTTTGTGTCCATATCAGACCACTGCGCCAGATGGAAGGGCGCCTTGCAGCTCGAACATTGCTCTTCGGAGGGAATTCCCGAAGCCGTCCTACTGAATCTAAAAGAAAACTGTAATGCGTAGCCCATTTTCAGTATACCTTCTATCAGTATAGATAGGATAATTGAAGGATCCAACGAAATGGTGCCGTGTTGAAATAGATATCATTACGTAATTGCTCAGGCTTCCGCGGTCAGTCAGTTAACATGCGTCCAGCAGAAGGAAAACTGCAGTAGACTTGTCATTCGCCGATGACCACCAGTCATACCAAACAATGCACGAAGCAGCAGACAACACCAGTCCCCACTGCCTCCAGCGTACAACCTGCTATAAAGCAGTTTCCGCTCCCTCCACCTCAAGTGATTAATCATGTTTTAAAATTGTGACGCAACGTCATTCTCAGTGGGCAACAATGACAAAATACAAGCGACTCAACACAGCTTAAGTACAGCGGTAGACTCATAGAAAAGCCACTGCAACCGTGACCGAAACATTGGTACTTGCGGTATAGTATTTTATATTACGAGGCGGTGCTATACACAGAAATCTTTTATATCAAATGCTGTTTTCTTCGCCCAAAACATCGAGGCAAAAGCGTGCCCGAAAATAGACTTTAAAAGATGTCTGAAAATGGCTACGTACGCTGACAGAGAATTTCATTTAGAATTCTTGCATCAAATATCGATCAAAACTGGATGTACCGTCCATATTAAAGAACACGATTCCGAGAAAAAGGCATTTAAAGTTTTGGGTTACTTTTTTCGTTTTTGAGTTACATAGCTCTAGACAGCAATCCTTGTAGACCCAAAAGGAGGTGCTCCTCCATCTTATTCGTGACATAAAGGTCCTCTACGTCTCTTGGAAGCTTTTGTCATGCGCTGTTCTAATCGGTTGATGCGCTTTTGTGCAGAAGTTGTAACAGACTGTTCCGATCTCAAGCTGGAGCATGTTCCAATTGCCATAATGTCTACCAGGACGTCTTTCAATTTGTATGCTGCCACACTGGCTGCGAAGTCGGCCATTTTTTCCCACATTTTCACAAATCGCCTTGTAAACGGAGTTTCTAGCGAACTTCGGATGAAACTTAAAATAAATTAGACGTCTGAGAAAATATTTTATGCCAAAAAATTGATGTTTTTAAATTTTTAGAGACGACTACTTAATACGTCACGAAGAATAATTTGTATGCTGCACGATACACACTACCACATACTTGTCCAATTCAGTTACTGACGAGTGAATGTGGCTTCTCTCAACTTTCTTCTTGTGGTTAATGGCTACAGATGCACCACCATCAAATATAAATTTTGCCTACAGCACGGTGCCTCCGACTTTTCTATCCGTGGTTAATGACTACGTATGTAGCACCATCAACTACAAATTGTGAATGCATCTCGCACTTGTTCAGTGTTCAGGTGTTCTGCCACTGTCAAAAAATTATTATGGCCCAAAAATGTTTAGGGGCCCTTATCCACCTGGCAGTTCCGTTAATATGTCGTGATCCAGTGTAATCATTGGATACCATCTAAGTAACTAATCCATCTGAGACATTTCATCCTTTTTAAAGCTGCCAAGGTCGACAGTTTGTATTTGACTGTGAAACAGAAACGTGGAATTTTAACCACAAGTGAACCAAGAACAGGTAGACCTCGTGTACTGACGAAGAGGGCCACTGGAGAATCCTGGAGTGTGATTATGGAGAATGGCGTGAAATCACCATAATAAATCACTCGTGAGTTCAGAAGTGCTACCAGCAGTTCAGTTAGCATAAAGATTGAGCACCAAGAGTTAAAAAGAATACGATACCAAGAACAGGTAGACCTCGTGTACTTACGAAGAGGGCCACTGGAGAATCCTGGAGTGTGATTATGGAGAATGGCGAGAAATCACCATAATAAATCACTCGTGAGTTCAGAAGTGCTACCAGCAGTCCAGTTAGCATAAAGATTGAGCACCAAGAGTTAAAAAGAATACGATGCAATGGTCGGGCAGCTCCTCCAAAGCCACACATTTATAGGCAATGCTAGTCGACGCTTGGTGTTGTGTAAACATTGACGACACTAGACAGTGGATGATTTAAAACAATGCTATACTCTGTGACAAAGCGATGGAAGGATCTGAGTTGGGCAAATGAATGGGGAGCGTTACGTACTATTGCATGTAGTGCCAACGGAAGTACGGAGGAGGCGGTTTTATGATACGCTGTCTTTTACGTGATTAAGGTGTTTTCCTCTTATTGAGCTTCTAAAAACGTCGAATGTGGAAGGATGTGAAAATATCTTATAGCACTGTGTACTGAGTACAGTCGAGGAATAATTCGGAGGCGGTGATTGCTTGAATTAACGTGATAGTGCACACTGTAACAAAGCAGGATCAGTGAGCCAAAGGTTTGAGGACAGTACCTTCCAGAAATGGACTGGTCCGCCTGGAGTCCTGAGCCCAATGGAGAACCTTTGGGACGAGTTACAACGTCGACTTCTCTCTAGACATCTAGCGTCCAACATCATTCCCTTCTGTGGTTTACGCCCCTCAGGAAGAACGGACTGCCATTCCTCCACAGACCATCTGACGCTTCATTGAATGTGTTCACTGAAGATTTAAAGCTGACATAAAGGTGAATGACGGAAACAACCCATATTAGTGTACACTAATGGGTGTCCAAATACTTTTTATTGGATGTGTAATTGTGATAACTACATTTAAAATTTTGTTACCAGCCACTGTTATTGGTCTCTGAATTACGAAGTAACTTTTATCCTTCCTTTGCTAAACTCTGCTATTTTTTCTTATGTTGATACTGGGATCCATTTCTTTCTCTATGGGGGTACAGAAGTGCAGATACACCACGTATGTAATCCGAGCAATGATTTGCTGTTTGATGCCATAAGAGATGATATACCAGACATATCACTCCCAATCTCTGACGTTCAAAGAGATGAAGCATTCTCTTCAATAATCAACGCATACGGGCGTCAGTCTTCAAGTCATGAAATACTGACGAGAAAACTAAAATGAACGACTCTCAAAAGTGAGATAGCTATTGAAAATTATTTATCTCAACAACATGAAAAGGTAACATTTAATGAAATATAATTACTGAAGACTAGAATTTATCTATTTACGAAAAAGTAGTTGAATGTTTTCATGAGTTTTTAATATTTTTTTTCTTTTTTCTCGCGTTGGAAGTTATATACTGAATGAAGAAAAATTGTCACAGTGGCCTATTTGTTTACCAACATGTAGCTCCGAGACTGTGCTGATTATGAAGTACTGAGTTTATATTTCTGTCACAGACTTCGAGCTCACTGTCTGTTTGTTCATTCATTTCTTGGATCCTGCACCCGTTTTATTCTTCATTTTCGCTGTGCCTTGGTATGTTCTCAAAGCAAGTCAAATCTTAAAACCCTTTGTTTAATATTCCTGGAGTTTTGTTTTCCTGTACCAATAAGGGATATACTTCGACGAAGAATCTCAGTCTAAATCAAGACTAGAGTTTATGTTCGCGTGTCCCTGCGCGGGAGGGAGGACGGGAGAAATAAATATTGGCTCCGATCTATATCTAACGCAGAATCTCTTTTGCCGCAGTGCAATCGCGTGCACGACCGGCGTCCCTCGTTCCCCGATCATCCGTTGCGCTGTACCCCAGTAAATCAGAGACAATGATGACAGATGTGCCGATTCCACGTCGCTTTTTTCAGAGGTCAAGGAACTGTGATCTTTCCATTCGATGGAATAAAATGCCTTTTTATAGCAGCGTTTGTCCAGTCTGTCTTCATAGAAACCTTCTGTACGTCGTGTAGACACATAAATATCTATCTAGCACTATCCGAGAGTCTTTGTTCTTCCCCATGGAGATGCCTTTACAAAACCACGTGTAACTGTGGGCATTATTTGCTTAAAAAGGTTTATTGACGTTCCATATCATACAGGCTGTGTTTGTAAACCCGTGATCGGTTCGATTTCATCAAAATCCTTCATATCTGTGTATGATGGCTACAAGAGTAGGTTCAAATGGTTCAAATGGCTCTGAGCACTATGGAACTTAACATCTATGGTCATCAGTCCTCTAGAACTTAGAACTACTTAAACCTAACTAACCTAAGGACATCACACAACATCCAGTACAAGAGTAGGCAGTCAGTTTCTATACTCAAATTTACATATTACGTCATGGTACAATACTCACATGCGTAAAACCGAGAGATATTTCGAAGAAAAATGTGCTGGAGAAATAGATCGACAGATGTTGTGAAAGAGATAAATAAGTAATTTATAACGGAATGTATTTGGTTCGTGCATAAGTTCGTAGCGTTTCTGTTTTGCATGTTGGTATTCCGATTGCTATGAGTTTGTTTATCAATTGTCGTTTTTTTATTTGTAATTCACTATTGCTATTGGAGTATATATATATTAATATTTTGTCATTTGGAGATAGTAAGTGGAGCTGTGGACACTAGAAAATGGAGTGCTAAGTGGAGAAATCGGGACATTTCCGACATATTCTTATGTTTGGGTTCAGCGCAGGGGTGACAGCAGCGGAGGCGGCCAGGAACATTTCCGCCGTATGGGGATAATGCCATGGGACAGAGAACTGCAATAAAATGACATTCTCCTTTTAAGGAGGATCGTATTGACATTAGTGACTCTCCATATACAGCTAGACTTTCGAGGTTTGATGAACATCGTTTAAACGGATTAATCCACAATGATCCACGTCATTTTACTCAGATCTGGCAAATTTGAAGAACTGACAAATATGATGAACCGTGATCATTCCACCATCATGCGACATTTGCATACAGTGGGGAAGGTTCAACAATAGGGCGTATGGTACCGCTTGCTCTAATCCGAAATCACAAAAATCAATGGTTCACGAAATGTGCGTCTGTGCTTGCTTGTCATAAATTGGCTCGTGAACAACACCGATCATTCGTATCCTGTATCGTTAATGTTGACGAGAAATGGTGGAAGGGAAAGAAATGGTTGAGACCAAACAAAGCAGGAGCTCCAGGTACAAAGACCTGCTCGCATTCATAAAAAATAACGTTAATCATTTGGTGGTGCGCTACGAGTCGCTTCCCTGAGGTGTAACTACCACTGCTGCCATCTACAATCAACAACTGAGATATCTCGCAGACGCAGTCCAAGAACAACGACCAGGCAGACAGTGTCAAGAGATGCTACTGCACGATAACACCCACCCGCATTCTGCTAGACTGACAAAAAATTCTGTAGATGAATTAGGATTGGAAATTTTTCCGAACCCCCCTTATTCACCTGATCTTGCGCCCTCAGATTTTTACCTCTTCCAATCTCTCTCGAACAACCTTCAAGGAACTCTTTCCAGATAAACATGGCTCGACGATTTCTTTGCCTCTAAACCATATGATTTCTACAGTTGCTAGCGTTGTTACCCTAGCGTTGTCAGACTGTTGTAAAAGTTGTAAATAGTGAAGGAGAATATGTTATTGAGTACTAAAGTCTCTCTTACATGTATATATTGTGGTAATTAAACTTGTGGGAAAACGCTACGAACTTATGCACCAACCCAATAGAAAAGTCGAAATGGAATGAGAAAGGAGTAAAATACCGAAGAAAGAGAGAAAGTGAGAAAAACTATGGAACGGGTGAACGAAGAGGAACGAATAGAAGAACTGGGGAAAAGTGAAGCAAAACATCCAAAGCAATGACGGAAACAATAGAAAGGTACGACTGGAACTAGAAATAAATATACACTCCTGGAAATTGAAATACGAACACCGTGAATTCATTGTCCCAGGAAGGGGAAACTTTATTGACACATTCCTGGGGTCAGATACATCACATGATCACACTGACAGAACCACAGGCACATAGACACAGGCAACAGAGCATGCACAATGTCGGCACTAGTACAGTGTATATCCACCTTTCGCAGCAATGCAGGCTGGATGTAGTCCTGTGGAACGGCTTGCCATGCTATTTCCACCTGGCGCCTTAGTTGGACCAGCGTTCGTGCTGGACGTGCAGACCGCGTGAGACGACGCTTCAGCCAGTCCCAAACATGCTCAATGGGGGACAGATCCGGAGATCTTGCTGGCCAGGGTAGTTGACTTACACCTTCTAGAGCATGTTGGGTGGCACGGGATACATGCGGACGTGCATTGTCCTGTTGGAACAGCAAGTTCCCTTGCCGGTCTAGGAATGGTAGAACGATGGGTTCGATGACGGTTTGGATGTACCGTGCACTATTCAGTGTCCCCTCGACGATCACCAGTGGTGTACGGCCAGTGTAGGAGATCGCTCCCCACACCATGATGCCGGGTGTTGGCCCTGTGTGCCTCGGTCGTATGCAGTCCTGATTGTGGCGCTCACCTGCACGGCGCCAAACACGCATACGACCATCATTGGCACCAAGGCAGAAGCGACTCTCATCGCTGAAGACGACACGTCTCCATTCGTCCCTCCATTCACGCCTGTCGCGACACCACTGGAGGCGGGCTGCACGATGTTGGGGCGTGAGCGGAAGACGGCCTAACGGTGTGCGGGACCGTAGCCCAGCTTCATGGAGACGGTTGCGAATGGTCCTCGCCGATACCCCAGGAGCAACAGTGTCCCTAATTTGCTGGGAAGTGGCGGTGCGGTCCCCTACGGCACTGCGTAGGATCCTACGGTCTTGGCGTGCATCCGTGCGTCGCTGCGGTCCGGTCCCAGGTCGACGGGCACGTGCACCTTCCGCCGCCCACTGGCGACAACATCGGTGTACTGTGGAGACCTCACGCCCCACGTGTTGAGCAATTCGGCGGTACGTCCACCCGGCCTCCCGCTTGCCCACTATACGCCCTCGCTCAAAGTCCGTCAACTGCACATACGGTTCACGTCCACGCTGTCGCGGCATGCTACCAGTGTTAAAGACTGCGATGGAGCTCCGTATGCCACGGCAAACTGGCTGACACTGACGGCGGCGGTGCACAAATGCTGCGCAGCTAGCGCCATTCGACGGCCAACACCGCGGTTCCTGGTGTGTCCGCTGTGCCGTGCGTGTGATCATTGCTTGTACAGCCCTCTCGCAGTGTCCGGAGCAAGTATGGTGGGTCTGACACACCGGTGTCAATGTGTTCTTTTTTCCATTTCCAGGAGTGTACATCAACAAAGAACGATGTAGAAAATCAAACTGAAAGGAACAAATGCACGTCCTGCTAGCTGACATCAGATCTCCTGGATGGAAGGGTCCACGTTCATTTTAGAAGAAAAGAGGCAGTGTCCCCGACTACTGCGTGTCAAATAATGCGCTGTACCATGATCTCCAACAGTGTTCACATAGACTGCCCGCTCTAATATCTTTATGCTTAGTCAATTGCTATCATAGAGCAGAACACTACTTAGCGTTATCCACGGCTAGCACATCACACGTTTGGTATTGTTGTAAGTCCTCTTTCTCAGTGCCGAGAAAATACTATAGTTCATTTTAGGTTCATCTCTCTGTTTCCTCCGGCAGTTCTTTCAAGGTCTCTATTTCCGTAGAACGGATGCTCACAAATTAAGAACGAATGAAAACTCAAATTAATAGCTTTTCTGAGAGTCTCGAGAGTGAGTCAGGTTCGGACGAATATGGCCCTTATCTAATGAGCGCATAGTTGACAGGACGTTAGCCCCAAAACTTCCTAAGCGCAGATGTAGATATCTCAAACTACTCAGGATGTTCTTCCCTTTCGCTCTGAGACTGAATAAACCTATCATAGATTCTGTCTGATTTCATTGGACAATATGCAAGTGTTGTCCTTTCGTTGGCATCCCCGAAAAGGTAATACCTAATAATTCAAGGAGCCTGCTACAGTGCTATCAGTCATTAATACAGAAACAATAGAAAGCTACGACTGAAACTAGCATTCAAGTACTTTACGTATTTGGAAATATGAGACAGTCGGTGAGTTTCGGTACAGTGGATACCTCATCCCACGGACAGAACAACTTCCTACAAACAGTCTTGCTTTGAGAGCCGTAGTGAGTGTACATTGCGGAGGAATCCTGTGAAGGTTAGTGGATGTTCACGACAATGCACGCTAATAGGTGCCTCCTGTATGTCGCTCGGTGGAACTGAGAGTAAATGTGCGACTATATTACCTATAAACTATTTGAATATTATTAGATGGTTAGTTTGCGGGGTGCGTGGGTACTGTGAACTGGATAGAAGGTTGTGTACTTTTTTTCGAATAGGCACATGTTGCTGCAGCATTAATCGAAGGTATACAAATAAAGAGTCTTGATTAATAAAAATAAAGTAAATTGAAACAAAGAGGTTAATTATACTCAAAAAGCGTTATGTAAATTCGCAGTTGTGACATCTCCTGGAAAGTTCTATAGAAATTAAACTAAACCTGTAGCAGACTTGTAAATGTACAGTGTAAAGAAAGTACAAAACTGTGTGTATTTCGGTATGTAAAAGCAGTCTGCTGTTGAAGAACTGAGTCGCTTAGCTGTTCTGACGCACCAAGTATTTGGTTTTCGTATTTTCTTCTACAATATGTGATAAAAAGTGAATTTCTCCTGTTCTTATTCAAAATCTCTCCCTCATTGTGGAAATATTTAAGTGAAAATAATTATTTAAAGTGAGTTTTGTAGAAGATTACCGATCTGGCTTTCTTTTGTCGTAATGACGCAAGGGCGACCATTACGTGTAATTTAATTAAAATATTAAATATTGGGCTTCACCCTCAAGTTTATATAATAAATACTTCAAAAACTGACAATAATTTTCAAATATTATTATTTGCAAAGTTAATTTTATCACAATTTTTACGGAATTGCATAGATAAATTTAACTGCAGTAGGCAACAACCCTTAGTCTGCTTCACGACGTCTTTGAATTTTCAATTAAATTTATTTGTACCAAATAAGTGCTTAACCAAACTGAAACCAATGTGATATAAATGACATTATCTATTATGAGTACAAATTCTTAGTCTATGTAGGTGGCCATATCGCCTCTCTCTTCGCAATAATTAATTTATCGGGCAATAACAGTAATAGTTTCATACTACTTTTGATTACCTTTGAGCTGTCCGCCAGTTTGAATGACCTAATGTAAGCAATTGCAAGCAAAACTGCACCCATTTTTACTGATATTTTTGCCTGTGTAGCAACTTTCATTATAGTCGGCGTATATGTAAGACGCATTTAAGACGTACAGAATACACGCGACGCCAGCAGTGTATTAAATATCCTTAATGTTTTCCCAATCAATCCCGACCATATCTTCTATTAAAATCAAAACCCTTTAATACCAAAGAAGAGAGAGACAGACGATATAAGTAGCGCCCGACGTCGAGCATATTTATAACGATTCTCTAGTAGCCATTATTTAGGTCTCTTCGGGTTTGCTGCCGGATCCTAATATCAACTTGACTCGATATTTCGGCGATCCAACTGGTCGCCTTCTTCATGGAGAGTGCTGCTTCTGCCGATGAGTCCCGCTGAGAACTGACGCCAGAGCACCACTTCAACTGTCTTCAACCACGCATCAAATTTACCATGGTGGTTGAAAGTAATGGGATGCTTCAATTTTTAGACCTTATGGTTTATAAAAAACCAGATGGTACTTTGGGACACGGTGTTCACCGAAAGCCGACGCACACAGATCGGTATCTGCATTCTAAGAGTTGCCATCCAGCACACCAACGCAATGGCGTCCTTAGGACTTTGGTACGCAGAGCATATGCCATTTTTGACGTGGACAGCTTAACCCAAGAACTTGCGCATTTGATGGCTGTTTTTAAGGAAAATGGATTCTCAGAGAAGCAGATTCGTCGGGCTATGGAGTTTGGACCATCTCTAGAGGTGCATGAAGAAGAACATAGATCGGTGGCCTTTTCTTCCTTATGCTGGAGGCATATCGTTTAAGATTGGGCGAATTTTGAGGAACTTTAACGTTAAGAGTGTGTTCCGTTGACCTAGGGCAATACTCGGCTGTGTGAAAGATGATTTCGGGCTTAGGAAACCCAGTGTATACAAACTCCCGTGTCCATGTGGGGAGGCTGACAGTGGCCGTTCGATTCGCACAGTTCGTGACAGGTGTGTGGAACATCGCCATCATATGAGGCTACAACAACCGAAAAAATCAGCAGTAGCAGAACACTGCTTAAATGAGGGACAGCCGGCCGAAGTGGCCGTGCGGTTAAAGGCGCTGCAGTCTGGAACCGCAAGACCGCTACGGTCGCAGGTTCGAACCCTGCCTCGGGCATGGATGTTTGTGATGTCCTTAGGTTAGTTAGGTTTAACTAGTTCTAAGTTCTAGGGGACTAATGACCTCAGCAGTTGAGTCCCATAGTGCTCAGAGCCATTTTTTTGAATGAGGGACACGGTATGAAATTTTTGAAACTGTGGTAGCTGCCAACATTTCCGGTTTTTGGAAGAGTGCCTATAAAGAGGCGATTGAAATTAGGTTGGCGGATAATTTAATGAACAGAGACAATGGGTTTCCTCTTAGCAGAACGTGGAATGCTGTACTACCTTGCATCAAAATCAAACGCTCTCCGGTGCGGCCCTGAGCGCGATATATCGTTGCTGCCAGTGTTTCACTAAGGGCACGCCACTTCCCTGTCTTGGAGGGCAGCAACCGTGGTGTGCGGCGCATACGGCGCGTACTGTACGGTCCTATACAGGACATCGATTTGCAGCCTGACGTCAGTTCTCAGCGGGACTCATCAGCAGAAGCTGCATTCTTCATGGAGATGGCGACCAGTTGGATCGAAGAAATATCGAGTCAAGTTGATTTTAGGATCTTGCAGCAAACCCGAAGAGACTTTCAAGACTTACTACGCAGGGAAAGCCTACAAAGTCACAGCTCCCAGTGGATAGAACACGCTCGGTGATGAAAGTGGACTCCGTATCAGTAACAACCAGACCCTGATCCAGTGATGAGATACCGGAATTTTCAGCAGATCACTGTAAGAACTGGAAAGTACTGGAAACCTGGTTTGCCGTTGGTAATCCTAAATTAAACGCCTGAGAGTAATGGACCGCTATCGGGGTGATGGGTGGTGAAGCACGGCAGAGATTTCGATGACATGTGACGAAGTCATGATGGTACGAGCTAAGAAATGAAAGTACAGCATGATACCAAACTTTTTATGTAGCCGGCTTATGTTTTCACGTGACTACCCTACAGGACGCAAACAAAGCTAATGTAATATGTCTTTCAATTGTACGTGAAAGATGTGCAATATGCGAAGGTTTCTCCAATCGCTTCTTCAGAACAAGTTCAGTTGGAGTTTCAGTTCATCACATGGGCCTTGTGATTTTGCTGTGTACATTAATGTCATTACTTTCGAATTTATATATTCGAGATGATAATCGACAAGGGAATTTAGAAAGCGGTCCCGATGGGTCTTCCTGTATACAACGTGCTTGACGATATAATTCCGGCAGTCGATTACATTTACAATGACTAGTACACAGATATGCTCTCACATCCCAAAATTTCTACATTCCTGTACGTTGCATAGTTGTCTACCTGTTTCGCAGCACAGTGGGTTCACACATGTCGAATAGTAAGTTCAGGACCCGAAGGAGACAGCAGTTGTGAACAATACCACCAAAACAGTAAGAAACCAAACACTAAGAGCTCTAAACATAATCAAGATAAATTTGCTGTATTTCTTAACATCTGTTCCAGAACATGGGCCACATTTTGGTCATACTGGGAGCAGTTTTCATCATATTTCCACGTAATTCCAGGAAATTCAGAGATTGTAGCTGTAGATTATTCCTTGTGTTTTCCTGGGCACTGTACCGTCATGCCTATCTGAAGAGGTGAATCACGTTTATGAGACCTATTTGTAGGTAATTTTTAACAATTTGTGTGAAGAAGGAAACTGCATCTTAACCATTTAAGCAGATGTGAGAGTTGAAATAAAAACTACACATTGGTAGACCGTCCATGTCTAGGTTACTTCTGCACTTTAAATGTAGCCCAGTAGCTGTACTGCTTCTTCTACCATGAAGTTCTGATCCTTCCGGTTATCTCTCCTATTCAGTTTCTCAACAATCAAGTGAAAGAAGGAATATTTAGAGATGGCTGAAAATAAGTACCGGATTTTAGACTTTCCAGCCTAGTTTACACGACAATTCGACAGCATACTTAGCTGGCGTAATCGTAGTCGCTTTTAACAGCTATCAATGGCCAGTTCCGTATCGAGGAACATGGCTCAAAGTATATCACAAAGAATGTGGACATACAGTAGTGGAGTGTTACCTCTGTTAACTGAGCCATCGCAGAAGCTATAGGAAACAAGGAGTGGCAAACATACCCATGTAATGACACTACGTCAGAAGAAAACGCTTGTCCCACAATATCGGTCACTTACCATGACATTGTCAGAAGTTTCCATTGTTGAAACATGGTAACATGCCATTTGTTTACTTTCCACATCACATACATTTCCTTTCATTTCCATGAAGAAGTCTTTGTCTTCAGTTTCCCTTCATCATAAGCTCATCGATATTTTGTACTATTTCTCCTTATTATCCCGTTTCAACATTGTCACCTTACTGATTTTCAAGCCGAATTCGAGATTCACTCGCTTAAGTTCTATTATAGAAGTTCGTGTGCCAATGAAGCAACCAGGACTGTGTCTATAGCAAACCAACGGTTCAGATAGGATCCGTTAAAAGGTACTCCTTTTTCATTTTCTCGGCATGTTGACATTTTCTCTGTAGTGCTGCGAATGCGGTGAGATACCAGCTTTGGGTCAAATTCCGCACTGAGAAAAACTTTATTAAAGGAAATGATCACACAGTTCATCTTAAAGGAATAGACAGAAGGGTGAAATCAACTTGGACCACCGTACTGGGGAGGGGGGGAGGGGGGGGGGGTCAGTGGGAGTAGAAAGTAAGGTAAACATGTTGTGAACTTACTTGGAAGATCTTAGTAGTTGGAAAGACACTGATGTCATTTTTTGTTTGAATACCTTATAATCACAGGGATAGAAAACATAAATAGTAATTATACAGGTTCAGTATGGATAAAGGAGGACTAGGTTAGGTTAGGTTTCACATCCATAAAAAAGGAATATAATTACAAAAATAATGTAATCACAAAAATATAGAAAGAAGTAAAAATTGTACAGATCATGAATTAAAGCATGTACTCATAAGTTATTACTGGGACATTTGATACTGTGATTGTTACATTACAGGGGTCCCCAATGGATAACACGAAAATTTTCATTCAATATTTTTTTATAGTTTTATGTGCTGTCTGTCAGACAGAAAAAATGAATTATTAATTTATGGTGATTTCAGTGTAAATTTCTGAAAGGGGTGTGACATGAGAAGTGCTTTAGATATGCTGCAAGACACTTACAATTTAGTATAGGTATAAATTTCCCTATCAATGTTGCTGAAGATAGTGATACAATATTATCATTATACATGGTGTATTTTTACAACAAATGGAAGTTAAAAAAGCACGTGCATATCCTGAGGTAAATTCATTGTTAGATCACAACACACAGTTGATTAAATTACATAAATGAGCTCTGTAGAGTTCAGCAGTACTCAAAGATTGATTAATGGCAAAATAAGATTTTTAAGGCAGCTTAAATTTTAAATTCAGCTTATTACTTAACCCTAGGATGCATGGTGCCGAAAACACACATGAATGCATATGCAGGGCGTCCAGGCCATTGTTTGGAGTTAAATTTATTTCTGTCAAATTTATTGTCATATTGAAAGATTCCTAAGATACAGTAACAGGATCTGGTGGGCCTGATTAACATTTTATTTATTTTTTTTAAAAAATTCTAAGAGTGAATTTTTATTAGTTACATTAGTTACAAATGATTTCATTAATTCACTTATAAGTTGCAGTTTACATTTCATAACATTTATTACAACATTATTACACTTGTATTTATTACAACTGCTACTCTATCAAACCATTCCACACAAACGGTATTCTTATGCATTAAGTAATCATCAGAACATTATACACTAGTGTTTGTAAAAAGTGAAACACTCAGAAGTAATTATCTACAACACGCTACGATAAGAGAACGTGTAGAACAGCGGAATCTTGTTAAGTGATTTAAATGGCAGAGTGGCGGCTTGAGCATAGGCCCATTTGTGTCTTCTTTTGTGTGACTAGACAGGTGAGTGCTGACGCAACGCTCAGTCTGTGCGGAGATGTCATACGCCATGGAAACTTGTAACTAAGTGCCACTATACCACGCCGACATCACAGAATGGAATATCGGCATGTGAGTGCGCTCGAAAGGAGGTCTGTTGTTCCGCCACCTTGCGGTTCACACAGGGCACGCGGCATCAACAGTGAGGAGTATGTAGAATCAGTGCAGAATAAGTGGGCCGTACGCATCGCCGACAGGATACTGGACCACACAATGTGACAACAGAGCTAGATGACGGCGATCTTGTCCGCTTGGCCGTAACGGACAGAACAGCTTCGCCCACGGCGTTGCCCCGCGTTGGAGCACTGCTATCCTAGTGGTCATGTTTGCGGGACAAGGTAGCGGTACGCATGTCATTGCATCGGCTTCCACTGACCAGAACCCATGAACACCGCGGACTGCAGTGGGCAGATAAATGCCGACACTGGTGTGCCGATTGGCAGAAACTAGTGTCTTCGGACAAGTCTCACATCAACTTGTCCTACAGTGATGACCACATACACTTTCGAAGCCGCCGTGGTAAACGCAATAGGGCAGACTATGTAATTGGCCAACATAGCGGACAAACGCCAAGTGTGCTGGTTTGGGACGCCATTGCCTGTAACACGCGAGCTCACCTTCTACACTACTGGCCATTAAAATTGCTACACCAAGAAGAAATGCAGATAATAAACGGGTATTCATTGGACAAATATATTATACTAGAACTGACACGTGATTACATTTTCACGCAATTTGGGTGCATATGTCCTGATAAATCAGTACCCAGAACAACCACCTCTGGCCGTAATAACGCCCTTGATACGCCTGGGCATTGAGTCAAACAGAGCTTGGATGGCGTGTACAGGTACAGCTGCCCATGCAGCTTCAACACGATTTCACAATTCATCAAATGTAGTGACTGGCGTATTGTGACGAGCCAGTTCAAAAATGGTTCAAATGGCTCTGAGCACTATGGGACTCAACTTCTGAGGTCATTAGTCCCCTAGAACGTAGAACTAGTTAAACCTAACTAACCTAAGGACATCACAAACATTCATGCCCGGTGCAGGATTCGAACCTGCGACCGTAGCGGTCCTGCTGTTCCAGACTGCAGCGCCTTTAACCGCACGGCCACTTCGGCCGGCGACGAGCCAGTTGCTCGGCCACCATTGACCAGACGTTTTCAATTGGTGAGAGATCTGGAGAATGTGCTGGCCAGGGCAGCAGTCGAACATTTTCTGTATCCAGAAAGGCCCGTACAGGACCTGCAACATGCGGTCCTGCATTATCCTGCTGAAATGTAGGGTTTCGCAGGGATCGAATGAAGGGTAGAGCCACGGGTCGTAACACATCTGAAATGTAACGTCCACTGTTCAAAGTGCCGTCAATGCGAACAAGAGGTGTTACCATCACGCCGGGTGATACGCCAGTATGGTGATGACGAATACACACCTCCAATGTGCGTTCACCGTGATGTCGCCAAACACGGATGCGACCATCATGATGCTGTAAACAGAACCTGGATTCATCCGAGAAAACGACGTTTTGCCATTCGTGCACCCAGGTTCGTCGTTGAGTAGGCCTACACCATCGCAGGCGCTCTTGTCTGTGATGCAGCGTCAAGGGTAACCGCAGCCATGGTCTCCGAGCTGATAGTCCATGCTGCTGCAAACGTCGTCGAACTGTTCTTGCAGATGGTTGTTGTCTTGCAAACGTCCCCATCTGCTGGCTCAGGGATCGAGGCGTGGTTGCACTATCCGTTACATCCATGCAGATAAGATTCCTGTCATTTCGACTGCTAGTGATACGAGGCCGTTGCGATCCAGCACGGCGTCCTGTATTACCCTCCTGAACCCACCGATTCCATATTCTGCTAACAGTCGTTGGATCTCGACCAACGCGAGCAGCAGTGTCGCGATACGATAAACCGCAATCCCGATAGGCTACAATCCGACCTTTATCAAAGTCGTGATGGTATGCATTTCTTCTCCTTACACGAGGCATCACAACAACGTTTCACCAGGCAACGCTGGTCAATTGCTGTTTGTGTATGAGAAATCGGTTGGAAACTTTGCTCAACTTTCCTCATGTCAGCACGTTGTAGGTGCGCCACCGGCGCCAACCTTGTGTGAATGCTCTGAAAAGCTGATCATTTGCATATCACAGAATCTTCTTCCTGTCGGTTAAATTTCGCGTCTCTAGCACGTCATCTTCGTGGTGTAGCAATTTTAATGGCCAGTAGTGTACGTCTTGAGTACAATTAGAACATCTACCGCTACATCAGAGAAGTTCTGCAGCCCGAGGCGCAGCCCCTCCAGCAGGCTGTTCCACACGCCAGATTTCAGCAGCCGCATGTGGCGAGGAATGTGAAAGACTTCTTCGAAGTTGGACGGGTACCACTGCTTCCCTGGCCTGCACGTTTTCCTGATGTGTCGCCTACCGAACATGTCAGGGTTATGGTCGGTCGACAATCTGTTCCTTGAGGTGCTTCTGCAGGCCCAGTTGATGCTTTGTACCTACAAACAGCGTGGCAGAGTATTCCCCTGCAGCATATTCAGGCGCTCTTTGATTCCATGCCACGACGTGTAGTCGTTCTGAATGCCGCACCTGGCGGCGTTACTGTGAACTGCATTTCTACTGTCACTATGAATGCACAATTCTGTAATGCCGATCAATTGTGTAGAGTCATGTCCCTAACCGGTGAAGTAAATTTCGTTGTGATCAAACAGAAATTTCCCTTGGATGCATTGTTACCTTAAAAATATCATCGCTAACAGTTATTCAGTCATTGTGATACATTAAACTTTCAAGGAGTAACGAAGTAAGATAGCGAAGACTGTAGAATTAAAATACGCAGTTCTTACATTTATGTTATATATGTAAGTGAAAACGTATTGCTTTCGTGGTTCCAAGAAAAGTGAGAAAATTCACCGGATAAAGAGCACTTACAGCGGTCTGATGCCAGTTCAGCGTCGTAATATCTCATGGAAAGGGCTTTATTACGCCCTTCGGGATTCATGCCAATGAGCAACTTTCCTCCACTTTACTGCAGCGCTCTGATCTTGTCTGAGTAATAAAGAGTTCGGTGGTTAAGCACGCCCTCACACAGGTGGAATGCTGCCAGAAGCAGAAAATCTGTCTCGGGCCCAATCTCTTGCTCCGGCGAGCACGAAGCCCTTTCCTTACGACGATGGGCCAAATAATATTTAAATTTGCGATAAAGGAAATACGGGGCTACGAGCATTGACAAAAATTCAATCTGGCGGCCGGGAGCCGTGCGGGGCGACAAAGGAAGGGCGACATTCGCGCGATTTGAATTGCATGTCGCCCTTTGTGGACGCGTATGTTCTGTGGAAAAAGATTGCTCATACATTACTTGCTGTCAGAGGCGGAGGGCCCGGCGGGAGGCCGGAGGGAGGGGGCGGAGAGGAGAAGAATGAGAGGCGGCGGCGCAGGCCAGGCAGCTGCGCCGGAACGCGGGAAGAAGGCGGGGGAGTGGATTTCCGGGCGGCCGTCGCACGTCGCGCGCCGCGCTATGCCGATGCATTATTCCGCCCCCGCCCCGTTGCCTCATAACAGCTCGGGAACACGCCGCTTCAGGCGGCTGACGCCGCTATGGTTAATGTTTCACCGTGACCACTGTGCTTCGCCGTCCAGGCGCCTCACTTGTTTCCTTCTGCTGCTCCTCCTCGACCGTCGGTCCCGACATCTTGTTTACTTTTTATGCTGTCCTGAGGTAGCTGTTCTTACACAATAGATGGGGGCAACGTTTACGACTTACGTATTAAAAATCACCAAAACGTAACAAAACGCCGATGGTTATACATACAGTATGTTGGGAAATTGCCGTTACCAACTTCTATCACTTGTTGACGGGAATGAGTGCCTATTATTTCGAATAGGAACCGATTTCCGGGAACATAACGTTTCCTTGCTACAACAGTTTGTAAACATGTTTACTAGATAGATATCTAGCAGAACTCCTTACGTTGGATCAGTTCATGTCATTCTACCTCTCAGACGTTGTTCGAGCCTCATTTACGTGTCTGTGAGTATTAAGCAACAATAGTAAATCACAACAAACACCCAAAGTACCTTGGGGTTACCCTAGATAGGACACTAACATTCAAAGAACACCTGACGAAAACTGCAGCGAAACTTAAAACACGCAACAACATATTGCAGAAGCTCTGTGGCACCACTTGGGGCTCCACAGCATCTATCTTAAGAGCATCCGCACTTGGCTTGGTGTATCCAGCGGCAGAATACTGTGCCCCAATGTAGCTCAACAACAAACACACACACATCGTAGATAACCAACTTAATGCAACAATTCGTATTATATCAGGCACTATCAGGCCAACTCCTACAGTGTGGCTGCCCGTTCTCAGTAACATAGCCTCTCTTAACCTGCGCCGAGAACACGCTCTGGTTAGAGAATTTAAAAAAATCATGACCAACACTCAATTTTCAAATCCATGAAGATACTCACGACATCCAAGGAAACCGACTCCGATCTAGGTATCCTCCACTAAAGACCGCACAGGCGCTGCACCAAACGAACTTTAAAATAAATGACCGATGGAATGGGAGAGCAGAACAGCAGTAAACTGCCACAGTATGACATGCATCTTTAGTAAACCAAAAGGATTTGATTGCCCTCGCAAAGTTTGCTCAACTCTTAATCGCATCAGAATCAACTGTGGGAGATGCGCCGACTCCTTACACATATGGGGTAAACTTCCTTCGGCCGCTTGCGACTGTAGCGGTGAGAGACAGACGGTCAAACACATCGTGCAGGAATGCCCGCTAAGGCCATATGAGGGTGACCCACAGGATTTCCCAATGGCGACCCAAGAGGCAATCGACTATATATTATCTAAACTGGACGTTTGTTTGTGATTGCTCTACTGTGAGTGTAAATTTACAATTGATGGTGTCCTTATATACAAACTGTTAATTATTGCTCTATTTATACATATGTGATTCTTTTTTTTAAATCGTGTTGTTTCTGTAATTTTTACTGCGATGTTATGAGCCACACACTAAGTAAATAAATAAATAGCAACAAGGCTGAGTACAAGTTTGCAGAATACGCCGACATGATCTTCCTGAATGACTACTCTCACGGCAGTGGAAGAGCTGCTCGTCGCGTTTAACGAGATCGTTCTACACAACTTCCGACTGCAGCGCATACCCTTTCCGCCTCTATTATGCAACGTCTTTAAGGAAGGGGTACTTTCACCGTGAGCTTATCAGCGCCTGAATAAAGGTACATGGACAGGGTGCATTCTTGTCGGATCGACCGTTGAATCGGTATCGGACCAGACACACGCCCATTGACTGGACCAACGAACGTGCGCTGCTAAAGGGCTACTGAAGGACACTGATGAACCAGGGAGAGAAGTAATCCATTCGAAGAACATAAAAAGACATGGCGCACCCTGTCGAACGCGCTGCCAAAATCTACGGCAACAGTCGGCGCGTGAAGTCTGTACGCCTTCGCCAGCGCAGTCACGTCACGACAATCTCCAGCAGCTGTCTTGACGTTAACTTTGCCACCTGGCGTAGTTTGTACGATGGAGAGGACACTTGATAAGAGGGGTCTGCAGCGCGCCGCCAATAACTGCCAAAAATCTTGTAATCAGTATTTAGCAAGGTGCGAGGGCAGTAGTGGCCCATAGTAATTCGGTTTACGAAAGGCAACAATAATTCCCTCGACCAAACCTGGTCGAATCGCAGCTACAGACGTGATCAGTTCACTATAGTGTAGACATGAAACCACAAAACGTACTCCTGAACATAGCAGTAGTGACCTTCTCGGTGGTGAATGGTTCCAGTAATGTAACCCCCTCCTTAAGCGCCCCCATCCTGAAGTGTGGGGCTGCGCTGAACGTCCAAGACGACACGATCGTTGTCCAGGACGGCCCCATCATCGGCACGGCGATGATGTTCGACAAAGCTATCGACTATGCTCGCTTGACAGGTGACCCGCTGCGCACGATGATCTAAGAGTTCGGTGACTTAGTTTTGACTGCGGTGTCTGGGATCGTGCACAATATGATGCATGGAGGGATGTTCCCGCGACACCACATCAGATCTGCGGGGACGCATCACAGCCCGCTGTAGTTTCTGGCGAATAATCAGTAGGAGCTTCGCCTGAATCATGCTGCGTTCTGTTTGTACTTCCGGGGAAGGTTACTGGCCATCAAGGTCGTGGAGGGCGTTATAGTAGAACTTTCTAGCGTGCTTGTGCCAAGCGGCCACCTCTCTGCTGTAAGTGATTTATGTGCACCGGAGCATCGGTTTGGCATATTTCAGCCACTAGTCCACAACGGATGCATAGGATCGGAGTCACCGTTCGCATCTTGTCTACGTCTAAGTGATACGCTGGCGGCAATCAGGATCCTGCAGACGCTGAGCGTTGGGTTTCCATGGTGTTCGACTCCTCCAAACTTCCTGCCAGTCAAAGAGCAATGTACACATGTGCACACACTGGTCAGAGAACACCAAAAGCCAGCGCTCTAGATTGAACACCGCATCAACCAGCCTATGGGAGACATTAATGCGGTCTAACCGACTATCCGAATGGCTCATCTGAAAGGAGGAGCCCGTGTGGTCTGCGTGCCGGAACTCCCACTTTCACGTAGGGCGACATCACGAACAATGAGACGCAGCTCCTGGTAAGGTGTGGTCGAGTACGCAGTTAGAGTCTCCTCCAATGAGAAGACGTTCATGTCGACCTAAGGACAGTGTGGCAATCTCCTCCGCGTGAAATCGTGCTCTTCCACGCCGACGTCCAGTACGAGAAGGCGCGTAGATAGTAACGACACGGGTGGAGTGAATCGTAAAATTCATACCCCTGGCAGGTTGGAGATACATGCTGTCGTTGCATAGAGCGCCACTCCACGTCCGTGGTGATCTCCATGAGAGGCATAGAAATAGTATCCTGCTATCCGCATTAGCGCTGATAATGCACCTAGTGCAACTGTGCAATATCTAGCTTCGAAGCCCATATCATTTCTTTCAGAAGTTTGCTCTTCACCGGCGTCCAGCCGCCGTTGACACACGGTGTCGCGATGCGATATGCGCGGGAGCTGTGCCCCACCTAGGTAGGGGGCTGCAGTTCGCTGTTGCGAAGATACGGGGGGCAGCCACCAGCAGGATCTGCCGGCGCCCCTCACACGGCGCAGAAGTTTACATCAGCAGGTCGCCTCCCCTAACGGTGGAGACTCCTGAACGGGATCTGCTGTTTCTTCAAAATCCTCTGTACACTTCCTCGGTGACCCCGTCACTGTGGTACCCATATATTCAACAGCTGCAGACACTGCCAGATCGGCTGGATGGAATGCCAGTCTCAGCTGTGAAAAGTCAAATGTTTTTGGAAAAGATCTCAGTCATAATCTACGAGGGGCATTTAGTAACTAATCTATCACAATTTCTTCTCGGCTCATTTCGACCGTATAAAATACGGAATTTGTTGAGAGACATCATGGAATATTCCCGCTTCATGAAGTTCCGACAGGTGGTAGCGCTTAGCGCTGTGTATAGACTTCAAAATGCCGCCTGTAATGGAGGTGCCTTCCAAGCAGAGAGGTTTCATTGACTATCTTTTGGCAGGAAAATCAGAGCATCGCAGATATCTCTACGGAGACCTGGCAGTGAACAAAAGCACGTTGAGTCTTTGGGCGAGGTGTCTCGATCACAAGGACTCGTAAATCTGTTTGACACCCCTCGTGCCGGCCGGCCGCACGCAGCTGTGATACCTGCAATTTTGGGACGTGTGGCCACTCTCATTCGAGGTGCTCTTCTTCGCCCTGAAAACGCAAAGCTTCACACAAGTCTGCCACTCAAGAGGAGGTAACAAACCTTCATTGGACTGTACTTCCTCACCGATCCTACAGCCCAGATCTCACACCTTCCGACTTCCATCTGTTTGGCGTTCAGCGGGGGAAAAAATGACTCTGGGCACTATGGGACTTAACATCTGAGGTCATCAGTCACCTAGATCTTAGAACTACTTAAAGCTAACTAACCTAATGACATCACACGCATCCATGCCCGAGGCAGTTCCAGACTGAAGCTCCTAGAACCGCTCGGCCATCAGCGGGAGACAGTACGTGGATGATGTGGAGGTTATTGACGCAATACGACGTTAGCTTCAACGTCGACCAGTAAGTGGTGTCATGCGGGCAAACAGGCCCTCCCTTGAAGGCCGTCTCATTGGGCGGAGATGGTGCAGAAAAATATTTTTGTAGCCAAAATAGTGCGGAATAATACGATGTATTGGAATCACGAATAAAACCAACCTGCTTTGCATTACTTACTGAACGCCTCCTTATAAAATAAGAGTAATAGCTTTGTACCAGACTTGTAACAGCATTAATTCGTCTCCAACATGTTACGTTATGTTAACCGGAGACCTAGAAACGACGGAGAGGCTCCGTCCTCGCCGCAGCCGCAGTGGTCCGCAACCCTACGACGACTACCGCAGTCCACTTCACCCCTCCGTCGCCCCACACCGAACACAGGGTTATTGTGTGGTTCGGCCCCCGGTGGCGCCCCCAGGGAACGTCTCACATCAGACGAGTGTAACCCCGATGTTTGCGTGGTAGAGTAATGGTGGTGTATGCGTACGCGGAGAAATTGTTTGCGCAGCAATCGCCGACATAGTGTAGCTGAGGCGGAATAAGAGGAACCAGCCCGCATTTGCCGAGGGAGATGGAAAACTGCCTAAAAACCATCCACAGACTGGCCGGCTCACCAGACCTCGAAACAAATCCGCCGGGAGGATTCGTGCCGGGGACCAGGCACTCCTTTCCGCCCGGAAAGCCGTGCTTAGACTGCCCGGCCAACCGGGCGGGCCCTCCAACATGTTATTCACATGCGCTACAAAAGTTATTCACTGATTAGTAGCACCGCGACGATGTGACGATCTTACATTGTGCCGCTTCAGTACCTGTGTATGTGTGTGTATGTTGCTATTACGCAGTCACACTCGTATGGATACACACATCGAGTGTTGCGGCGCATTGTACAATACTTGATTCGTCGCGATTCAGTCTTTATCACTCATACGAAATCAACCAACGGGAATTGCGTGAGCTATGGTGACTGGTGATTCACGATCACCTCCCCTGGGCTTGAAGCCAGTACTTCGAAGACAGAGCTTCGTCGTCACCGCTGTCACGTCGGCAACAGCTGCTGCCGGATTTATTGGCCGTCATTCAATTAGCATTATCTGCGCGTGGCGCGGCGCGGCGCCGCGAGGTCGCTATCAAGCCGTACGTGGTACGTGGTAATGGCCGCGCATGCCGCGGTGTGCAGCCAGCTGCAGGCCGTGGCCGCGCCGTCGATCAGGCGGTAATGCCCGAGGCGGGCCGTAACTATCTTGTCAATCGCCACATAAATATCCCACCCGCCGCCAGATATTAACAGCTAGTTACTCTTTGTTTACCGAATGGGGGGCTGCTACGCAGATTAACGGACAACGCCGCTGATTTAGTGTCGCCTACTCGGCCCTAGAGGCACACGCACACACACACACACACACACACACACACACACACACACACACACACACACACGGCACACACAATGCGTTAACTATTCCGTGATGCATACCTCCACATACAACAATTTCTACACCTTCTTTCAGGCTTACACACAGGACCCCAACAGTTCGCACTCCCTTTGACTGTCACATATTCTACTAATCTGAGAAAAGTCATGGGATAGAAATATGCACATAAACAAATGGTGGCAGTATCGAGTTCACGAGGTATAAAAGGGCAGTGCATTGGCGAAGCTGTCATCTGAACTCAGGTGATTCATTTAAAAAACTATCTGACATGATTATGGCCGCATGATGGTAACTAACAGATTTTGAATGCGGAATGGTTGTTGGACATTCCATTTCGGAAATAATTAGGGATTTCTATACTCCGATATCCACAGTGACAAGAGTGTCACGAGAATACCAAATATCAGGCATTACATCACACCGTGGATAACGCAGTGGCTGAAGGCATTTGCTTAGAGTTGTCACTGCTGACATAAGCAACACAGAAATTTTGCAAAAACAGACATAATGTCTTATGGGACAACCGCAATCAGTGATTTTATAATGTTACTTAAAATCCGTCTTGATTGCAAATTTTTTTTTATTATTCATATGACCGGTTTCGGTTCATTCAGAACCATCTTCAGATCTGATATTTAAGTTACAGGAGTAACCCGTCCAATTCAGCAACTTTCACATGCTACGTCACATGTTGCTGAATTGGACGGGTTACTCCTGTAACTTAAATATCAGATCTGAAGATGGTTCTGAATGAACCGAAACCGGTCATATGAATAATAAAAAAAAATTTGCAATCAAGACGGATTTTAAGTAACATTACAACACAGAAATAATTGTAGATATCAGTATAGGAAGAACGACGAAAGTATCCATTAGGACAATAAGGCGAAATCTGACGTTAATAGGCTATGGCAGCAGATGTGAGTGTCTTTGCCAAGAGCACGACATCGGCCGCAGCGTCTCTCCTGGGCTCATGATTGCATCGGTTGGACCGTAAACGACTGAAACCCGTGGCTGCTCAGGTAAGTCCCTATTTCAGTCGGTAGGGTTCGGGTGCTGCACAGATTCCATGAAGGCATGGACCCAAGCTGTCAACAAGGCACTGCACAAGCTGGTAGTGGCTCCATAACAGTGTGGGCTGTGTTTACATGAAATGGACTGGTTGTTCTGATCCAACTGAACCGATCACTGAAGGGATATGGTTATGTTTGGCTAGTTGGAGAACATTTGCAGCTATTTGTGGACAGCATTTTGCAAGCTAGCCTACGGAGGCAGCAGTTCTCCATCTGCCAAACGACTAAAAAGTCGTAACCACTACACCCAAGACGAGCCACATTTATCGATAGCACAAGCATTGAACAGTGACACCTGTGTGGACCACCACTGAGTCGGTTTAACTAGACACAAAATTAATTAAATTACTCCAAACCCACAACAAAATAAATGACATTGTAGGAAATGAGATGGGTGTCATTGAAAAATTAATAACAAGGACCTACGGTATCAGAAAGAGATTTATTAACTAATATCAAGGTCAACAAAGAACAAACATATAAACAGAAACTTCAGCTGTGTAACATTTCATGAACACAAACTGAGGTTGGATGGCAAAAGATTTGGTGAACCTAACTGGAATTTAAGTGTAAACAAGACTGGCTACTGTGAGTCTAAGGATGCCAGTCTAGGCAAGCATCCTCTGCTGTATCTTTCCACTGATTGGTCTCTCGTTTCAAGACATAATTAAGAATGCAATGGACACAGGGAGTGAGTACTGCGAGTACAAGGCTGATACGAAAAAGATGGTCGCGTAAACGATTGATAGGCTTTTGAATTTGCCGAATCTGGACAATGTTACTGACATAAACGGTGAAAGATGAGACGCTGTCGTCTGCGTGCAGGTGCTGCTGAAGTGTCGTGCTGTGGGAGAAGACCCCACAGCCGCCAGTGATTGTCTCACGTCCGCGAAAATATATAGTTTCACCCGGGTGTCTGGATGCCTTTATAACTAACTGTTCTCTACATATAAATGGAAGAGCTCTAAAGACTGTATTCCGCGACCATCGAGAAGCAAGTCCCTGCCTCCCCCCTTTACTCAAAACCTTCCAAAAAACAGCCATTCTCCACAGTATTCTCGAATAAACCTATCACGGCCCAGCAGTGTTTACCGTACCAATCATGTTTCGTCGCAAGAAGACCCGATATTCCTCAACCAATCACTGCAGTGCAGTACACCTTCTCTGAAAAAACAGCACACAATGCCTGGAGGTCCTGCAGCCAAACCCTCGGCGCGTTTCACAAGGTGAGGGAAGCTTCCTAGTGAAAACAAGCTCCATCTCGTCCATAAAACGATTTATTTGGCACCGTTTTGGCGGGGCGCGGCGGCATCTAAGAAGCACGACATTCAGAGAAATTCGTCGTATTTTCTCACAGGGTGCACTGTTCTACACATCAGTTGGGTGCCAGCCCGACGCCACTTTACCTGAATCCGCACACAGCATAAGGAGTCCAGATATCCACACCACGTCCACTCACTAACAAAGTGGTTAGGGCAGTGCCAGGATGCCCGGCGCTGCCAGTTTCTTAAGAAGTGTTATTTCATATTCAGAAGCAGCGTTCTCACCCTCTTGCTGGGCCGACAGCGGAACAAACCCAACCGCCAGAATGGAGAATGGTGGTCCATAGAACACTGCCTTGCTGAGTCCAAGTCCACTTTGGTGACTACAAAGGAATCCTCAAACTCGCTTGCTGCTTGGGGAAAGTTCTAAGGCTGCCTCTAATGGTCATCCCCAGCGACCAAAAATCTGTCGCTATAGCCGAGTTTAATTCTACTACTGCTACTCAAGTCATGCAAGTACTGTGAGATCAATCAGCGGTTTACCTTAACCCTTATAGTCCATCAGATTAATATCCGAACCATGATTTATTTTGAAAGAATATTCTTAAGAATTTATTTTATTTACCAGCGATTCATCTAGAACATTAACACATTTAATCACACTATGTAAGCATGGAAGTAGTTGCCAGAGAGTAACTGATGAAATCATAACCAAAATCCTTTTAACAAATGGGAATTTTATTCACTTTAATAGTGCCTCAAGGCATTTTTTTTTACGAAACAGATTTAAAATTATAATCAGAAAGCACCCTCTAAATATCAAAGTTACAATTTATTCAGAGGCAAAAAGAAACAAGATTTGACTGTATGAGCTTGCGGGCAGAGAACCTTGTCGCTCCCTTTTGACACGGCCGTAGTTACGACCGCTCACAACAGCCTCTGAAAGACTACACTGGTGCAAATCTGCAACATACCAGATTACTTTAAACTAAGAGTTTTAACAATTTACACAAGCACACAAAATATGCACCCACCCCCCGTAGGAGGGATGGAAATGGTACAAAACACTAACAATTAAAATATTAGCCTTGCCACCGAAAGTGCAACTTGATTTTAACTTCTAAGTACTCTAGGAGTAGCGTCTTTTATTCATAATCAAAAACGTCTTCGGTCCCGGGTTCGATCCCCGCCACTGCCTAAATTTTGATAAATAATCAGCATTGGCGGCCGAAGACTTCCGGCATAAGAAGTCAGCCTCATTCAACGGCCTTGTCAAAGAGGGCGGAGGAGCGGATAGAGGTTCAGGGCACTCTCTTGTCCTAGGGGTGGGAAATTACCCCTAAAGGCGGAAGAATCAGCAATGATCAACGACATGAGGATGCAGAAGGCAATGGAAACCACTGCATTAAAGACACGTAACGTGTATCCACAGGACATATGGCCTGTAATTGAAGAAGTGTCATGATGATCTCTCCATTGGCAAAAGATTCCGGAATAGTCCCCCATTCGAATCTCCGGGAGGGGACTGCAAAGGGGGAGGTTACCATGAGAAAAAGATTGAATAATCAACGAAAGGATAACGTTCTACGAGTCGGGGCATGGAATGTCAGAAGCTTGAAGGTGGTAGGGAAACTAGAAAATCTGAAAAGGGAAATGCAAAGGCTCAATCTAGATATAGTAGGGGTCAGTGAAGTGAAGTGGAAGGAAGACAAGGATTTCTGGTCAGATGAGTATCAGGTAATATCAACAGCAGCAGAAAATGGTATAACAGGTGTAGGATTCGTTATAATAGGAAGGTAGGGCAGAGGGTGTGTTACTGTGAACAGTTCATTGACGGGGTTGTTCTAATCAGAATCGACAGCAGACCAACACCGACAACGATAGTTCAGGTATACATGCCGACGTCGCAAGCTGAAGATGAACAGATAGAGAAAGTGTATGAGGATATTGAAAGGGTAATGCAGTATGTAAAGGGGGACGAAAATCTAATAGTCATGGGAGACTCGAATGCAGTTGTAGGGGAAGGAGTAGAAGAAAAGGTTACAGGACAATATGGGCTTGGGAGAAGGAATGAAAGAGGAGAAAGACTAATTGAGTTCTGTAACAGGTTTCAGCTAGTAATAGCGAATACCCTGTTTAAGAATCACAAGAGGAGGAAGTATACTTGGAAAAGGCCGGGAGATACGGGAAGATTTCAATTAGATTACATCATGGTCAGACAGAGATTCCGAAATCAGATACTGGATTGTAAGACGTACCCAGGAGCAGATATAGACTCAGATCACAATATAGTAGTTATGAAGAGTAGGCTGAAGTTCAAGACATAGGAAGAATCAATACGCAAAAAAGTGGGATACGGAAGTACTAAGGAATGACGAGATACGTTTGAAGTTCTCTAACACTATAGATACAGCAATAAGGAAATGACGAGATACGTTTGAAGTTCTCTAACACTATAGATACAGCAATAAGGAATAGCGCAGTAGGCAGTACAGTTGAAGAGGAATGGACATGCCTAAAAAGGGCCATCACAGAAGTTGGGAAGGAAAACATAGATACAAAGAAGATAGCTGCGAAGAAACCATGGGTAACAGAAGAAATACTTCAGTTGATTGATGAAAGGAGGAAGTACAAACATGTTCCGGGAAAATCAGGAATACAGAAATACAAGTCGCTGAGGAATGAAATAAATAGGATGTGCAGGGAAGCTAAGACGAAATGGCTGCAGGAAAAACGTGAAGACATCGAAAAAGATATGATTGTCGGAAGGACAGACTCAGCATACAGGGAAGTCAAAACAACCTTTGGTAACATTAAAAGCAACGGTGGTAACATTAAGAGTGCAACGGGAATTCCAATGTTAACTGCAGAGGAGAGAGCAGATAGGTGGAAAGAACACATTGAAAGCCTCTATGAGGGTGAAGATTTGTCTGATGTGATAGAAGAAGAAGCAGGAGTCGATTTAGAAGACCTAAGGGATCCAGTATTAGAATCTGAATTTAAAAGAGCTTTGGAGGACTTACGGTCAAATAAGGCAGAAGGGATAGACAACATTCCATCAGAATTTCTAAAATCATTGGGGGAACTGGCAACAAAACAACTATTCACGTTGGTGTGTAGAATATATGAGTCTGGCGACATACAATCTGACTTTCGGAAAAACATCATCCACACAATTCCGAAGACGGCAAGAGCTGACAAGTGCGAGAATTATCGCACAATCAGCTTAACAGCTCATGCATCGAAGCTGCTTACAAGAATAATACACAGAAGAATGGAAAAGAAAATTGAGAATGCACTAGGTGACGATCAGTTTGGCTTTAGGAAAAGTAAAGGGACGAGAGAGGCAATTCTGACGTTACGGCTAATAATGGAAGCAAGGCTAAAGAAAAGTCAAGACACGTTCATAGGATTTGTCGACCTGGAAAAAGCGTTCGACAATATAAAATGGTGCAAGCTGTTCGAGATTCTGAAAAAAGTAGGGGTAAGCTATAGGGAGAGACGGGTCATATACAATATGTACAACAACCAAGAAGGAATAATAAGAGTGGACGATCAAGAACGAAGTGCTCGTATTAAGAAGGGTGTACGACAAGGCTGTAGCCTTTCGCCCCTACTCTTCAATCTGTACATCGAGGAAGCAATGATGGAAATAAAAGAAAGGTTCAGGAGTGGAATTGAAATACAAGGTGAAAGGATATCAATGATACGATCCGCTGATGACATTGCTATCCTGAGTGAAAGCTAAGAAGAATTAAATGATCTGCTGAATGGAATGAACAGTCTAATGAGTACACAGTATGGTTTGAGAGTAAATCGGAGGAAGACGAAGGTAATGATAAGTAGTAGAAATGAGAACAGCGAGAAACTTAACATCAGGATTGATGGTCACGAAGTCAATGAAGTTAAGGAATTCTGCTACCTAGGCAGTAAAATAACCAATGACGGACGGAGCAAGGAGGACATCAAAAGCAAACTCGCTATGGCAAAAAAGGCATTTCTGGCCAAGAGAAGTCTACTAATATCAAATACCGGCCTTAATTTGAGGAAGTACAGCATTGTATGGTAGCGAAACATGGACTGTGGGAAAACCGGAACAGAAGAGAATCGATGCATTTGAGATATGGTGCTACAGACGAATGTTGAAAATTAGGTGGACTGATAAGGTAAGGAATGAGGAAGTTCTACACAGAATCGGAGAGGAAAGGAATATGTGGAAAACACTGATAAGGAGAAGGGACATGATGAGAGGACATCTGCTGAGACATGAGGGAATGACTTCCTTGGTACTAGAGGAAGCTGTAGAGGGCAAAAACTGTAGAGGAAGACAGAAATTGGAATACGTCAAGCAAATAATTGAGGACGTAGGCTGCAAGTGCTACTCTGAGATGAAGAGGTCAGCACAGGAAAGGAATTCGTGGCGGGCCGCATCAAACCAGTCAGTAGACTGACGACAAAAAAAGCCTTACGGTGAAAGGGTGGCAACTTTATATACTAAAATGATCATTTAAATAAAATCCCATGAAATACAATCTTATATAAAATTCTACGAGGTTTGCCAAACAATAATTTAGATGCTCTACAGTACACAGATAACGCCTCTCAAGATCATAGGTAATAATATCAAAGTTTCCAAAGATCAAAACATATTTCAGGTATTAGGCCGTTACACTCCAAGCAATAAATTCGTTAACACACTAAATCCGACAGATATGACAGAGGCAGCTACTAACGTACGGTAGATCGATAGGGAGATTACCGAACAATCCGAAACGCAGGTTGCTCTAACCCGTCCCTACTCCACAAGGGAAAAACGGACCATCCAATTTATAAACAACCACCTTCCCGCGGGTGGGCAAACGGAGGAGAATGGTGGGACGACCCCAAAGCAAAACGGCTGGTGACCTCACCAAGAAAACAAGTAGACTTTAACAAGAGTAAACCAATCACTTAACTTCTAATAAACTGCGATTTCTCGAGAAGACCTGGCGCAGCACCCCCAACCGAACCGTCCGCTGCCAGTCGCTTCAACGGACGCAGGAAGGCGCTCCGATCTCCGGTCTCACGGCGTCGCAGCTCACACGGGCCAGACTGATGCCGTGGGTTGACTCCTGTTGTTCTCGTGTCGACCGCGAAGTCACTACCCCTCGCTATACGCCGCGGCCCTCTGGACTCACGTAGTGACCTCACATGCGCCGACGCTCAAGACGGACAAGTCATCTTGTGTCTCAGTGCGCGACCGACCAACCGATCGATCCAACCGCAAATGACAATTGCCTGAGCAAACTCGAGCAGACTGGCAGCCTAACGCGCAGGCTCAGATGCAGGAACTAAGCCCCGACCGGGCGACCACTCGCTGAGTTCTCTTACTGGCGGCGTGGAAAGACTCTCATTTTGCCGGCTTTAAAGGTTGATCCGAACGACAGACATACGAGCACTCCGAACGACAGACAGACACTAGCTGCCTAACAAATGCGGACGAGAGACAGACTAGCAAGCTGGGGACGAGAGACTGACCGACTGACGAGCTCATAGCGCCTCTTAAATGCACGTGAACAGGCAACCTTTCCCCTTTCCCACCAGAGGGAGAGACGAAAGCTGCGATTGCCACAGCGGCGCCACCGCCAGAAACGGAGGGCGACTGCTTTCACACTACGCGCTGCGGCGCGCTCTTCAAAACAGCAATTTTTACCCCGGCTCAATATCAATCAGGGAAAATTTGGGCACACAAAAGGCGAATAAAACTGTATGATAATCACTGAAACAAAATGAAAGGGGAGATGCCTGGTGGATATTACCACAGCAGTGGCCTGCCTGGAAGACACCACCGTCTTTCAATTTTCCAAATCAACGACGAAATTTTTATGGTGTTGTGCTGTGTCAGCAGGAGAAAATTGTTCTGGACACTCTGAGTGAATGAGTTGGCCACCTCGGTCGTCCGACATGGATCCCCATCGAACGTTGATGGAGGTAATCGAGAGGGCAGCTGTTGCACAAAATCCTACTCTGGCGACATTTTTGCAACTATGTACGGCAATAGAGGCTGCATGACTCAATAATTCTTCTAAAGACTTTTTGAGTTAATGCCACGTCGAGTTGCTGCACTACATCTGACATAATATTAGGACTATCCCATCACTTTTGTCACCTCATTGTATTTATCCACAATTTGTATAGCCGCATCATAAATAAACACTGTCAGAATAGACTTTGTACACCCAATGTTACCGACCGGCCGCCGTGTTACCCTCAGCCCTTCGGTGTCACTGCATGTGGATACAGAGGGGAATGCGGTCAGCACATTGCTCCCCTGGCCATTGTCAGTTTTCATGACCGGTGTAACTACTCGATCCGGTAACTCATCAATTGGTCTCACAGTGGCTAAGTGCAGTCCGCTTGCCAACAGTACTTGGCAGATCCGGACAGTGATCCATAGAAATGTTAGCCGAGCCTGATAGCGCTTAACTTTAGTCATCTGACCTGGGAACTGGTGTTTCTGATAGGAGCCGGTGTTGCCACTGCAGCAAGGCTGTTGGCATAATCACATCATGGTCTTCAAGAAATACCTTAGAAATTTCACAACAGGCAAATACATAAGCAGCAAACTACGTACACAGTTAATGCTAGAGGCTCATCCGGGGGCGCTGCCACATTTTCGTGTCTCTTACGCTCAGTCATTGTCTTAGAGCAGCCGGGGAAGATCCTCCCTCTGTCAGATCGCAGCCAAGCGTGAACTCCTACACAGCAACATTTTAGTGGGATGGCACCTGTCTCGCGCTCAACTGTACAATTTTAAAACGAGCCATTCGACGTTAGCCACATCCCCTGCTTAAGGTGAGATCATCTTGTGTTGTAAATACCAGTCACATTTTATACGCAGGTTGCTAGCGTTATAAGAGGAGATATTTTTATTGGTGACTGAGTACAGTATACAGAACACCTAATAATTATAGCTGTTAGGAGTAGCATGTTTTCAGATTGGTGAGTACCTCCAAGTACATGTATCAGGTGTTGACGATTGCACGCGTGGACGCAAAACGGTTGGTTTATACTGACCATAGCCTACTTAGTGGAGCAGCTACGACTGTGCAGAAAATGTCATGTAGTGAATTATGTGACGTGTCTGCAGGAAGACTGTTGGACACAGAGAGAGAACAACTAACACACTGAAGTGCATACATATTAAGGTACCAATGAGAACAATATTTGCACGTACAACACTAAGACCCCGTACATATAACGTGGCCAACATTTGCAACACGAGGAAGTTCCTTAACTTATGGTGGGGAACATGGCGAAGGCTGACAGGCCAACTCAAAACCGTGCACTTGAGCGCGAGGCGGATGCCAGGCTGCTAAACCGCCACTGTGTAAGAATTCTCTCTGCTCACGTAAAATGGTTTCTCCGTTTAATAGTAGTTTTTTTATGTTTCGAAACTTCGCTCACTCTGTTATTATTCGTAATTTATGATTCATTATTTCATGTCATTGTTTTTTCCCATGCTTTTTCTATTCATTCAAAATAACCCTCCTTCCGAAGATTGGCGAAGATCGGAAAGTACGGGATGGTGGAAGGGGGGGGGGGGGGGCGACGCTAAAATGACTCTCATCCTGAACCTGTTCCTTCTCGGGAAATAAATCATCGTTGGAATGCGTTTGATGCGTAAATACAGCTTTCTCCAGGTGGACGAACGCCCTGCCGGAGTTAGGTGCCAGGTCAACTTTGTCTACTCAAAGAACTGCCCGAGATGGCAGTTTTCTGGCAAATTGCTGCCATTGTTACCTTACGATGTATGTAATACCCATTTAGAATTATATAATTGATTCCAGTTTGAAGCTCAACAGCCTACCTGAGAAGTCTCACACCTTTCTCTCTCTCTCTCGCTCTCTCTCTCTTTCTTTCTCTCTCTCTCTCTCTCTCTCTCTCTCTCTCTCTCTCCCACCTCAACAAAAAATGTTCAGTTTGGCACTATTGACACCATCATTATAAGTGAGCCTACAAAAAACGATGTGTATAACGTCAACACCATTCCAAAAGCCTACAATGACTCCTGAATGCTTTTTACCAATGCCACGAAAGCACCAGAAACATCTTCGTATTTTACCTCATAGCAGCGGAAGTGGTGGTAGTATAAACAGCGAATTCTAGTAACATAGAACAATTGAATCAATTCCTTTCCGTCTGTGGGTGAACTAAGTAGCGCTATTCTTCCACTGCAAGAATATCAGATAGTAAGCACCTCCCCAGTTTATCTGTGAGGAACCGTGCTAACGTAAATAGACAGCTACCTCAGTACGTGAATATCTTTTTGTCATGAACTATTTTTGATATTTTCTTTGCCAGAGTCTTCCGCACGTTTCGATCTAAGTTACGTTCTAACCGACTAACTCTGTTCATGGTGCATGTTTCACGGTTCACAGACACAGGTGCAGTATTCTTACTTAAGGATACCACTAGCAACGAAAAGTCTGACTTTACATCTGCATCTACATCTACGTGGGTACTCTACAAATTACATTTAAGTGCCTGGCAGAGGGTTAATCGAACCACGTCACCATTATCTATTATTCCAATCTCGTATAGCGCGCGGAAAGAACGAACATCTATATCCTTCCGCCCGAACTCTGATTTCCCTATTTTATCGTGTTGATCGTTTCTACCTATGTAGGTCGGTGTCAATAAAAAATTTTCGCATTCGGAGGAGAAAGTTGGTGACTGGAATTTCGTGAGAAGATTCCGTCGCAACGAAAAACGCCTTTTATTTTAATGATGTCCAACCCAATTCCCATTCATTTCAGTGACACTCTCTCCCATATTTCCTATAATACAAAACGTGCTGCCCTTGTTTGAACTGTTCCGATATACTCCGTCAATCCTATCTGGTAAGGATCCCAACCGAGAGACGACAACTCAGATTGTCTCCCAAATCGTTTATGTTGATATGGAACAGCAAAGGCCCTGTAACACTACATCAAGGAACGGCACAAACCACTTCTGTTTCACTCGGTGACTTTCCGTTAATTACCACGAACTGTGACCTGCCTGACAGGAAATCACAATATTCCATAGGCACGCAATTTCACTACAAGCCGCTTGTGTGATAATGTCCTTTTTTGTATCGTCCTCGATCAGTTTAACCCGTACAAAATTTTTAGATTCAAGTATACTATAAATTACGCACAGCCATCATCTACAGCACCATGTACAAACATGTATACCACATCCATGAAAAATCACTTTTTCTTATGATCTATGGAAAAATGTATCACAAATCTCACTTAAACGGCATTACTATTGTCAACACAGATACACATCAGCACCCTCAATTTTGTAGCCAGGTAGGTAACTCTTGTGTGAAGCTCTTCAGCTCAAAGTTTGTCAAACGTTGTGGAACAAGAGTAGTACAGAAAGAACTTCTGCTTAAGACACTATAAACTATCTGACTTGTTAGTGAACATTAATAATGGTACGTGTCCACCGTTCCTCTTCACGGTAGCTTGAATTTTGATGGGGGCATTTTCAATGATGTGTCTGGATATCTCTGGAGGAACGGGAGCCTATTCTTCCTCAAGAGCCGAAACTAGCCTAGGCTGTGATGCTGGACGTAGTCGTCTAAATCGAAGTCGACTTTCTAACTTTTCCCAAAGGCGTTCCAATGCGCTGAGGTTGAGTTTTGAGCAGGTGATTCCATTTTGGGAATGTAAATGTTCACAAATCATTGCTTCACAGTTGCTGTTTTATGACACGGTGCACTGTCATGCTAATACAAACCATCATCGTCTCCGTTCTCTACAGAACGTATGACTCGCGGACTAAGGGAAAGAGCGGGCAGCGCCACACCTCCAAGAAGATAGAGTTTAGCGCCCCCTGTCTACGCTGATTTAATGAGCCGCCCATCGCTTGTCGACTCAGTTCAGTCACAGACGTCGAGAGCGTAAGTACTGAGTAACAGGAGTACGTTACATGGCGGGCGTTATGCGAGTGGTAATACGAGATTGTCAGTGTAGCTGTATGATGGAGTCACAGGAAGCACGCAAAGTGAAGCACTGTTTCTTGCTTTTATACGAATAAAGTTTTCTATTAATTTGAGAGTTTTTGTGCATATGACTTTCGATTTCTGCCACCGGCCATCGCAACTTTTCTCCCTTGTTTGTGTCGGTGACGCGTCCCTCAATAGTGGATACATTTCTCCTTCGCTCTACGGCACTCCGTCACTAATATTTCTCTCTTTTCTTTTAGAGGTACATTGCTACTAATTGTGTTCTTTCTTGAAAGCTAGCCGCGCCGTTTCCGCTATTTATTTGTTTTGCTTACATTTGTTTTGTTGCGGCGCTTCTTTCATTAAAATGGCCTGTAACGCGCCTCCTTCACCACCAGCTCCGAACTTCCGGCTGCTGCTGGCTTTAATCTAGTGCAGCTCATTCAGTTTCTGAATCAACAAATGCCGCAGTTGATTGCGGAAGTCGAGCAGTTTATTAATTTACAAGCCGCTGCTGTATCAACTCTTCCACATCTGCCAGCCACATCCATGACACCGACTCCGTGCATTTCACCATTCCGAGCTTCCAATGACCAACAAGAGAAATAGAACGAGTACTAAGCTCAGTTCCACTCTCATTATGCTCATGAAGTGCAAGGTACTGTGAAACTTTCTTATTGCTTGTCAGTCGGCAGCACAGGTGTTTCCCGAGTAGTGGGCCACAGTTGCCAGTTTTTGAAAATTTAGTTTCTACCCTCACTAAGTATTACGAGGAGCAGGAACAAGTTGCTGCAGTTCACTGCAAGTTCTTTCGACTGCGGAAACAGATAGAAGACACATACTGTCAGTGGGTTATGGACCTTCAGAATTTGACACGACAGTGTCGTTTTCAGTGTAGCTGTGGATAGTACTATAGTGACGCAATGACTGGTGATGCAATTACGTACACAGGCAGTAGGATTCGTGAGCTAATTCTCAAACATTCTGATCCTACTTTGAAACAAGTGTTACAAATTTTTGAACGCCAGGTCTCGTGTGACAGTACCTTGGAAAACTTCGAGGTGACTACTATTTGTGGTGTAATGCAAAGTGACAAATAGGTACAGCTTTGCGACTGATGATTGCATGCAAACAGGTCGCATCGCCGTGGCCATAGTAAACAAGTGTCAGTGCATGTGTCTGCTGTGAAATCATGTTCCTGCTGCTTTTCCATGCATAAGAGAGAAAATCTCACGTGTACCTGACGAACATTCTCGAACACATGCGGTTCCCACAGCAGTTCATAGGCGTAGTGACGCGCCTCCTCCTAGGGGTGACCTCCAAGGTGATCGCTAACGGGCGTCTCACGCAGTCCCTCGCGATTTTCAGATCGCTGCGTCAAAGCTGTCCCTGTTGACCTTAGTCTACGCTGTGGCGATGAAACCGCTCTACTGTGGCCTCCTTCAGTGCCCCACAGGATTCACTTAATGTGGCGTCACATTTTGCTGCACAGCGTTATGAAGACGACATGGTTCTCGTGCTCCGCAGTCACGACGATGTAACCAGCGCATTAAAATGGGTTGCCACATAAGATGTGGCTTCAGGCAGCAGTCTCAACGTCACCAAATCGATCGCCATGGTCTTAGGAGACGTGTTGACCCCAGTGTATGCCGACTCCGTATAGCTTAGTGTTACTATCAGATGTCTCGGAGTTGTGTTCCACGACGACATACGGCGCACTGCGGTACTCAATTACCGCCGCTTATTACACCAAGTTCGACTCCAAATATCCAGCCTTCGTCTGTGGACACTCGACATTCTTCAAAGGACACGTTGGTCAATGTTTACCTTCCATAGCGCCTTCCACAAATAGCGTATGTCCTTCCAATACCGTTACTGGTGGATCGACGTATATTTCTGCTGGAGTCAAAAATGGTTTAAATGGCTCTGAGCACTATGGCAGTTAACATCTGAGGTCATCAGTCCCCTAGACTTAGTACTACCTAAACCTAACTGACCTAAGGACATCACACACACCTATGTCGGAGGCAGACCGTAGCAGCCGCACAGTTCCGGCGGACTGAAGCGCCTAGAACCGCTTGCTGGAGTCCTTAGCTCCGTCCTCCGTTACGCCCCCACTGACGACGCAAGACATACCGCTACCTTTCTACTACTTCTGGCGCTTTTCCATTGAACACACTTACGTCCGTATCGCAGTACCAACAACGAAACAGGCGACGGCGCGGGACGTTTATAGCGTCCTACAGCAGAGGCGCCCACCAGACATCGTGGAAGCCAAAAACCCTGATGTTAGTTGGAAGGTGGTGTGGATCGCGATACACGAGGTTACACTGGATATAGATTTCCGATCAGTGTGGTACATGATCTATGTGTTGACTGTGGTGTACGGGACACGGACGTGCACAGTCTCAGATGGGTGTATTTTTTACGACTGACCCCGGAACATATCAGACCTTGGCTATTATTATTCCTGGATGAACAGTATTTCGTGCGCACCAAAACCAACGGATTCACGTGGGTCAATGGGCACGCGGTACAATATTTATTTCACGTAGAACCTAAAGATGTACTGGACTTTTGGAAGTACCTACAAGAACGTCATAGCAAGATTGCACGGAATCCCAAATATGGACAATGTTTTTGTTATTACTTAGGGAGTGCCCTACGCGACCGTCCACGCACCTGGATCATCAACAGGTAGGAGAAGAAACCTATTGACTGAGCTGACGAGAACATGTCCCATTATCGGTGGAACAACATACGACATGCGTAAAGACATACCTGGATAATGAAGCAAGGGGAGAGTAGCGAGGCACACTTCTGTATCGTGTGTGAAGTAAATTTTTCGTTTACCCATGTATTTTACCTCGGTGTAGAAAAATTACCGAGATATTTGTTTTTGTTTACTTAGTACACGATGCGGTGCTAGGTACTTATTTGTGGGGTATAAAAGAAATACAAATTAAAAATGTATTTAAAAAATAAAATAAATAAACATTTAAAAAAAGAACTTCCCACTACTGATCTCCCCTCACCATTCCTCATACCTTGATGGGCAAGGGGGACACTGTGACCAAGCCTCTGGTTACGATCCCAGCCCGCTCTACCCTCCCCGCCCTCCCTTCCATGCCTTTCCCAATTAAAAAAATAAAAACGATAGCGCAGTAGTTAAGAAAACGGTTAAGGCAAACTCTCATGAGAGGCGGTAAATCCGGGTTCGAGTCCGGATCCAACACAAATTTTAAACTTTCACCATTGCATTATAAGAATGCTCTGAAGCGGCTAGCCATCACGCTTTCTAACCCATTCCGACCCTTTTCTTTCCCTTACTACATTTCATACTGACGTATATGAACCAGCTGCTCTGTGGACATGTCCGGCAGAGCAGCCATTGATGGTCACGGAACCCTCACTCGCTACTGCGATGGCCGCATTATGGTAAACACATTGTGGCCCAGTTATATAACTTGGGGAATCCTTAGATAAGTCTTATTGAAAGGGGTCGCAAATTTTCTCTTGGCAGTATTCAGTAAACTGTTCCCAGTGATTGCAGAGTCAAATTACAGTAAACTTCCGAGCTTTCGCAGCTACCTGCAGTCTTCATTAGAGAAAAGGAATTGTCATTATACTGTCAGAGTTCATGTCAATGTTTCTGATGGTGATATTGTGAAAGGTAGAATTCATATTCTAATTTGTCCGCCCCGATAGCTGAGTGATCAGAGTGATGGATTGCCATCCTACGAGCCCGGGTTCAATTCATGGCTGGGTCGGAGATTTTCTCCGCTCAGGGACTGGGTGTTGTGTTGTCTTCATCATCATTTCATCCCCATCCGGCGCGCAGGTCGCCCAGTGTGGCGTCGAATGCAATAAGGCCTGCACCAAGGCGGCCGGACCTGCCCCATAAGGTTGAAATGGCTCTGAGCACTGAGGTCATCAGTCCCCTGGAACTTAGAACTACTTAAACATAACTAACCTAAGGACATCACACACGCCTATGCCGGAGGCAGACCGTAGCAGCAGCGCGGTTCCGGACTGCAGCGCCTAGAACCGCTCGGCTACACCGGCCGGCCACCAAACGCTCATTTCCATTTCCATATTCTAAGTTGACACGCCAGGAATGTCGGCATTATTTTATACGTATTTGACATACGTTCTGTGGCCAACTTGTTCTTCCCAATGGATTCTTTCATGGAGTCGCAAGCAAAATGCGTGGGGCCCAATTATCTGAGTCCTTCCTCACTGCGCCCCACGACATTTAGAGCTTAATAGTATACTGAGTTCCGAAAGTTCAGAAGTCGTGTACAGTTCTCTAATACTTGTCATTTGAGTACAGTCAAGTAGCTAACCTATAGCTAAGAGCTTATTTCAGTCACGTGTAATCTTCTTGGTGTCCCAAAATCTAAAAATACTAGTGTACTTTATTTATAATTCGTACTTTATTTATAATTCGTGTTTCTGTTCAAGATACGTACTAATGGTTTGGCTCTTTGATAGAGGCACAGAAATTCCTAATATGACAATTGGGGATGAAATGTATGAGAGGGAATGTATCTGAGACGCCCTGCTAAACCCGCAGGACTGGACAGGTAGTTTAAGTTGTGGAAAGGTGCCAAAATCAGCGGCTGTCAGTTACACTCGAACATACAACATTATATTTGATCAAACATTACAAGAGCCAAGAAAATAAAAAAACGCACAGCTTTAAACTTAATTAGCGGCTGAATGCACCGTACAATCTCATGCCTTAATGACAAGACCGCTTTAATTTAAAAAAGCCTGAAAGCTGAGCCGTAGTAAAATTTGCTGTTTTGAAGAGAGCGCATTCTGGTAGCAGTAATGAACCGTGAAATTACTTTCAAAATCTTTTCTTAAAGAATTTACTTTATTTACTAGCGATTCATCAAGAACATTAACACACTATGTGAGCGTGGAAATAGTTCCCAAGGACTAACTGATGGAAACAAATTAAATTTCAGCCAATGGGAATTTTATTCATAAAAGCCTTTTCAAAAACAGATTTAAAATTTATAAGCAGAAAAGCACCCTCGAAATATCAAGTTACAATTATTCAGAGGCAGAATTAATTAATTTTTTTTGTTTTTTTTGTTTGTTGTTACAGTAGGAGTCTTCGGGCTGAGAAGCTTCCGCTTCCTTTCAACACGGCCGTAGTCACGACTGCTCACAACGACCTCTGAAAAACTACACTGGTGTAAATCTGCATCACAGATCACAGCAGATTACTTTAAACTAAAATTTTTAACAACTCACACAAACACATTAACTACGCACCCGGTAAGAGGGATGGAAATGGTACAACACTCACACTAAGAACTTATTTTCCACCAAAAGTGCAATTTGGCGAAGACCTGGCGCAGCACCCCCAAAACGCTCTCTCGAACAGTCCACTGCCAGCCGCTTCAACGGACGCAGGAAGGCGCGCCGATCTCCCGGTCTCACGGCGTCGCAGCTCGCACCGGCCAGACCGATGTCGTGGGTTGACTCCTGCTGCTGTCGTGTTGGCTGCGAAGCCACTACGCCTCGCTATACGGTGCGGCCACTGGACTCAGGTGGCGACCTCACATGCGCCGACTCTCCAGGCGGACAAGTCTTCTTGTGTCTCAGTGCGCGACCGACCAACCGATCGATCCAACTGCCAATGCCCATTGCCTGAGTAAACTCGAGCAGACTGGCGGCCTAACACACACTAGCACTCCGGACGACAGACAGAAACTAACTGCCGCACAAATGCAAACGAGAGCCAGACCAGCCAATTATGACGCGATACTGACCTAGCGTCACACCGACTGACCGACCTACTAGACTCGCCGAGACTGACAGACAGACAATGTCTGCCCTACACTGAAGCGGCTGACCAACTGACTAGACTCAGACTCACTCCCCACCGTCCGACTTCATTCGACTAACCAACTGTAGAAATGATAGCGCCCCTTAAATGCACGTGAACGGGCAACCTTTCCCGTTTCACACCAGAGGGAGACACCAAAGCTGCGATTGCCACAGTGGTGCCACCGCCAGAAACGGAGGGCGACTGCTTTACACTACGCGCTGCGGCGCTCTTTTCAAAACAGCAATTTTTACTACGGCTCAAAAGCCAATAACTTAAAGCTCAACCAAAATCGTAAATTTAAAAGGAAAAGCCTTATCTTAAAACAGTTCCTTAACTCAATAACATTAATTTTAAAAATGCCAAAGGCTTTATGTAAAACAGTCCTTAAAATAGGCTGAAGGCCCAAACCACCTAACCCCTTAAGAGCAGAACAACTTTAACTCAAAATCGCCTGGAGGCCCAAAGAAACTGACACTTTAAGACCAAAACAAGTTCAAAATCGGCTGAAGGCCCAACACTTCTCAATAACATTGATTTTAAAAATGCCAAAGGCTTTACATTAAACAGTTCTTAGATTAGGCTGAAGGCCAAAACCGCCTGACGCCTTGAGGGAAAAACCACTTTAATCCGAAAATCGGCTAGAAGCCATACAAGTACAAAGAACAAGAACAAACAAGAAAAGGCAGTACACCCAAGGGCGCTCAGAAGTTCCAAGGGTCGGCCTGGAATTCAAACACTAACGCTCGCTTAGGTGAGACAGGCAGTCGGCCCAACCATTGTCGATCCGACGTCAACCCAACCGACAGACAGTTAACGGACCCACTGACAAGATAACCTCCGCCTCACCCGACCAGCATCCGACAGGGAGTTTAATGGAACAACGTAGAAGGTTTTGGCGCCCACAACCAGTTATAAATTGGGCTGTCAAAGTACACACCGTACTCGACAGCGACAATACGATGAGGAAAATACACTGTCTGAATTTAAGTCAACGGCCAAGGCAGATAACCGGGACGTTAACGGCCACAAGGCAGAAGATTCCGCTGCTGCAGTTCAATTCAAATAACCAAGTACAGTTAAACTCCACCGAAGGTTGGCTAAAATTTGCCAACTTGCAACCACACATTGTTGCTCACCGGAATATCCCAACAGCCAACAACGAACTCCAAACGACACAATGTGAACATTCGTGGCTTGCTGGTAAATTAAGTCAAAACTCAACTGCCATGTCCAGGATCAGTGAGCCACGAACCTCGTAGCAATGGGACAGCACCACATAATGTAACACCGCATAGAGGCCGCCAGCGGGCTCGGACAAAGTACGCGCTGCGGAGATTTCCTCGCTGCTGCACGCCAACCGACCAACTGCCCAGGCCCAGAAACGGTGAAAGGACCAAGCATACGTCAGCCGATGAGACGACCAACCGAACGACCAACCAACGATCATCCCGCACCAATCTCCCTCCATCGGACAGTTCATGTGTGTCGCCAGCAGTCAGCCAGCACTGGCTGTCGGGGCCTCACCGGCGCTCCACCCCCCACTCCCCCCCTCCCCCCATCCCCCCCCCCCCGAATTCACTGCTGCTGCATTCCGATTGCACTGCTGGTCCATCCTGAACTGACAGCCAGACAAACGACGACCCGAAAATACTATCGGTCGCTCCAGAGATGCTACGACATTGCACTTACCGATACTCACTGCTGCTGCCGCTCACGGGGAAGTAAGACAGCAAGTTAGTGACGCCAGTAAATAGAATAAGAAAACGAGGCGGCAGTACGGTAATAGAAGATGACAAACAATAAATGGGATAAATGCGAGGCGTGCACGGCTCAGTATCTTTGAATCATAGCGTTGTAAAAAAAGTGTGGGATGGACTGTGGGAAAAACGGCAAAGAGGAGAATTGAAGCATTCAAGCTGAGGGGCTATGGAAGGATCCTGAAAATTGAGTGGACCGCCAGTAAATCCGGAAGTTCTTCGCAGAATCGTCCGGGATGGTAACAGGTGCAAAAGCATTGTCAAGATGCAGGTGCAAGATGGCAGGTCGCGTATAAAAACGTCACAGAATAACTTCCATGGAATATGAGGGGCCTGTCGGGCTACAAGGTGGAGGGGCAGACAAAAATTACTTGATAGTAAATGGATTGAGGACATGGGGTACAAGTTCTACTCTGACATAAAAGGTTGGTAATGATAAGTCTTCGTGGGCCGCACCACACCAGACTGAAAACTGATGATGGATAAAAAATTTCATTTTCCGTAATTTCCTTAAATAATGACGTATGACATGTTGGTTTACTCGAAAACTAAACGGGTGACTTCATCCGTCTTGGCTGTCCTAGTTTAGCTAGCAATAGGGATTTGAGGACGTTGAAATCGATGGGATGGTACTCATCTCCTTTTATGTCTTACCTCTACTTTATAATCTTCCCTGAGAGTGCCGGCCGAAGTGGCCGAGCGGTTCTAGGCGCTACAGTCTGGAACCGCGTGACCGCTACGGTCGCAGGTTGGAATCCTGCCTCGGACATGGATATGTGTGATGTCCCAAGGTTAGTTAGGTTTAAGTAGTTCTAAGTTCTAGGGGACTGATGACCTCAGGAGTTAAGTCCCATAGTACTCAGAGCCAGCCTTCCCTGAGAGTGATTTCTGCTTCTTCGACGTTTTTAGGAACAATGGGATTCTGTTTTCTCTCGCAGTACAGGAAAGTAAGAACGTAAAACAAGTCGCTTTGTGAAAATCCGCAGAGGCATCCCGAATTGCGGACAACTGGTAGCTGCTTTCGCGCCAAGTTAGCTAAGAATCTGCAAATACACGGACTTGTTTTTCTCTCCTCCTGAGTAAAAATTCTGTTAGCAGGAGAAAATATTATACAAGTAGAGTTTTGCAGAGATGCGCCAGTAACTTTGACCAGTCTGTTGTTTACATTAAGTTAGCCTCCCTTCGAAGTAAGACATAAATCGCTATTTGAGATCGTCGATTCACTTTCATTCACTGTAATAACTACACTCTGTAGAGAACGATATATTTCGAGGCACGGAACTTTTTAATCCATCCCTGTGCAACAGACTGCGTATCAGGAGCAAACTCGGTTGCTAAACGAACTAGTAATGTTTTTTTTCGGTGATCAGCTTCGAACACGCAAAAGTATACTCACTATCTCAACTAGAGTGCGGGAGGGGGGCATATAGATTGTCTGGAATGGGAAGAAGCTGAGAAAGCGAAACGTAATTTCTTACAAAATAAAACTCAAAACTACTAAGACACTACTTTTTTAATCACCAAATGTACTAATGCTACCACTTTCTATTTTGACTTTATAACACATCTTTGACGTTTCTGTATTGTGTTGCGAGGGTAACAGCGGACAACAAAGAAATAATTCTAAGAATGCCGGATACATGGGTCTGGTTACATTTGCTATCATTCACTGTTGATTGCGTGTTCAACTGATATTGAGTTGATACGTCTGTGTGTCATCCAGGGAACGATGCTACTCCTAAGATAATACCTTTCATCTCTGGAGCGAAAGAACCCCCCCCCCCCGCCCTCCTTCCCCCCCCCCCTCACCCCGCCCCCCCCCTCTCGTCCTCATGCCTATCATCTGGTACGTCGTTGGGGATACACTATTTTTTCGATAGTTTCATTTTCTACTGTGAGTGTCTTTCTCGGTGTCGCCTTATTGAAGAGGCTCTACGTCATTACTGCCATTGTTATTACATTTATCCTACGTTTCACAGGTATCTCATGATGTGTTATCCCGAAACGCGGCAATGTTAAAGTCATTCATTCAACAGCTGACACATTTTTTTCTAAATGATCTATTCAGCATTTGAGCAATACTGTTCCATTTATATAATATGGGCACATGCTTCCCGTAGGACTTCTCGTCGCATCTCCAACATCACAATACCGGCATGTTGCTTCTTAGGAGGCCAACTAGAAATTACGAATAGTAACTATGACAGTCTTTACATTAGTTAGGATAACAAATGACGCAGAACTGTAATAATAAAAAAAGAAATCAATGAAAAGCTGTATTTAAACCGTTAAGATACCAATTTAGACAACTAGTAAAATGTGGAAAAAAGCACTGAACATGCCAATTGTACTTGGTTAAATAACACAAAGCTTAATATGCCACATGAACTTTGAAAATGTTTGAAGTATTACAGCGGAATACTAATAAAAGTTAACTTTAGTTAAGTGACGCTAAATCTATGTCCAGCTCCGGCACGCCATGAGTTATCAGAATAACCTAGGAGGAAATATCAGTAGTTATTAAAGGCCCCCAGTTGAGTTAACAAGTTACAAATGTGAAATACCGCACTTAACCGTTAACAACGGACCCAGAGGGAGCTAAGCCACGGATTCACTTTTTGGAGTACCTCAATTTCAATTTTTGGAGTAACGCAATTTCAGTAGTACTGATACATCGTTTCAATTTTCATTTCACAACCACACATCACATTGCAGTGACTAGTGCTAACGAACAAGGTTCTCACTGAACAGATCTGAACAGCCGGCTGGGGTGGCCGAGCGGTTCTAGGTGTTACAGTCTGGAACCGCGTTACCGCTACGGTCGCAGGTTCGAATCCTGCCTCGGGCATGGATGTGTGTGATGTCCTTAGGTTAGATTTAAGTAGTTCAAAGTTCTAGGGGACTGATGACCTCAGATGTTAAGTCCCATAGTGCATAGAGCCATTTGACCCATTTTTTGCTACACTCATGCTCATAAATTAAGGATAATGCTGGCACATGGTGAAACAACTGATGGCCTATTTGCGGGTTTAAATCACCTCAGGGTATGACAATGCGGTGCATTTGACCTGTGGTCGTCGCACGGTGGCGCTGGCAGCAGTCCACACAAGCAGAGTTGTGTTGGTGCGTGTTAGAGTATGGTGCAGCGAGTAAGTTTACAGACGTTTTCAGACGTGCTAATGGTGACTGTGTGTTGAAAATGGCTCAAAGAACGTATATTGATGAAGTTATGCGGGTTGGAATACTAGGGCGACTGGAGGCTGGTCAAACACAGCAGGTTGTAGCATGTGCCCTCCGCATGCCACAAATTGTGATCTCAAGATTATGGCAACGATTCCAGCAGACACGAAAGGTGTCCAGGTGCTACAGTACGGGATGCCCACAGTGTACAACACCACAAGAAGACCGATATCTCACCTTCAGTGCCCGCAGACAGTCAGGGATTACTACAGGTAGCCTTGCTCGGGACCTTACCGCAGCCACTGAAATAGCTGTCTCCAGACACACAGTCTACAGACGACTGAACAGACTTGGTTTATTCTCCTGGAGATACGCAAGGTGCATTCCACTGACCCCTGGTCACAGGATAGGCCGTAAAGCCTGGTGTCAAAAACACAGTGCATGGTCGTTGGCACAGTGGTCCCAGGATATGTTCACGGGCGAGTCCAGGTACAGTCTGAACAGTGATTCTCGCCGGGTTTTCATCTGGCGTGAACCAGGAACCAGATACCAATCCCTTAATGTCCTTGAAAGGGATCTGTATGGAGGTCGTGGTGTGATGGTGTGGGGTGGGATTATGATTGGCGCACGTACACCCCTGCATGCCTTTGACAGAGGACCTGTAACAGGTCAGGTGTATGAGGACGTCATTTTGCACCAGTATGTCCGCATTTTCAAGGGTGCTGTGGTTCCCACCTTCCTCCTAATAGATGATAACTCACGGCCCCTCCGAGCTGCCATCGTGGAGGAGTACCTTGAAACAGAAGATATCAGGCGAATGTAGTGGCCTGCCTGTTCTCTAGAACTAAACCCCATCGAACACGTCTGGGATGCTCTCGGTCGACGTATCGCTGCACGTCTTCAAACCCCTACGACACTTCTGGATCTCCGGCAGGCACTGGTGCAAGAATGGGAGGCTATACCCTAGCAGCTGCTCGACCACCTGATCCAGAGTATGCCAACCCGGTGTGCGGCCTGTGTACGTGTGCATGGTGATCATATCCCATATTGATGTCGGGGTACATGCGCAGGAAACAGTAGCTTTTTGTAGCACATAAGTTTCTGGACGGTTTTCTCAACTTATCAGCAATACCGTGGACTCACAGATCTGTTTCGTGTGCCTATCCTATTAGCGCCAGTTTTGTGTAGTGCCACGTTGTGTGGCACCACATTCTGGAGTTATCCTTAATTTACGAGCATGAGTGTAGGTCATACGTGGCACTCTCTCTGAACTATCTTCTTGATGTTCAGGTGCTCACATGTCCTGCAAGATCCCAGACCAGTCCCAGATAGAACATGCGTCGAACCAGTTTGGATGTCAACTCCGTCCCGGTGCCAGTATCCAAGATATCAAGGATCAATTACATCAGTTGTGACCAGATATCTCAGGAGAGAATTCAACGGCTTAACGATACGCTTTCCAACCGAATCAGTGACGGTCGGAGTAGGTACAACGTCATATGATAAGCTGTCACGACGCAAATAACATCACATAAACCGCCCCCCCTCCCCCCCCCCCACACCCCGCACTCCATCTTGTTCAAATGTGTGTGAAATCTTATGGGACTTAACTGCTAAGGTCATCAGTCCCTAAGCTTACACACTACTTAACTTAAATTATCCTAAGGAAAACACACACACCCATGCCCGAGGGAGGACACGAACCTACGCCGGGACCAGCCGCACAGACCATGAATGCAGCGCCTGAGACCACTCGGCTAATCCCGCGCGGAGCGCTCCATCTCATGAAGTTTCATTCCATTTCCTCTTAGGCTTCTGGCTTGTATTTATTAACATAAAAAGAGATCGTAGTATGTGGTACAGGTGACACTGCGTGAAACTACCACAGAAATCAATGTGGGACGTATAACGAACATATTCATTAAGACAGTGCGTTAACATTAATAGGCTATGGTTAATAGGCTATGGCAGCAGCTGATCATCGCGATTGCCTTCGCTAAACACCACTGTATCGCCTGCAGCGCCTCTCCTGGGATCGTGGCCGTATAAGGCTGCGCCCTAGACGACTGGAAAAAAAAACTGGAAAACCGTGGTCTGGTCAGATGATTGTTGATTTCAATTGGCAGGAGCTGATGATAGGGTTCGAGTGAGGACCAGACCCCCCCGAAGCCATGGACCCAAGTTGTCAACAAGGCACTGTGCAAGCTGGTGCTGGCTCCATAACGGTGTGACCTGTGTTCAGATGGAATGGACTCTGGTCAAACTGAACAGACCATTGGCTGAAGATGGTTATGTTCAGATACTTGGAGACCATTTACAGACATTCACGGACTTCAAGACAACGATGGAATTTTTGTGGATGACAATGCGCTATGTCACTGGGCCACAATTGTTCGCGGTTTGTTTGAAGGACACACTGGATAATTCGAGCGAATAGTTTGATCACCCAGATCCCTCGAGATGAATCCCATCGAACCTTTATGGAACATTACCGAGACGTCAGTTTCGACCACGAAATGCTACACTGGCAACACTTTCACAATCATGGACGGCTATAGAGGCTGCATGGGTCAACATTTCCGCAGCTGATTTCCATCCAAGTCAGGTCGAGATGCTGCACTTCGCTGGGCATGAGGAGGTCCTACACGGTATTAAGAGGTATCTCATGACTTAAGTGTATCCCAGCAGTAGAGCATATGACCTCCTCATACCAATTCTACAACATCTGCTGCTCTTCGAAGTTGCTAGTGTGTTTTCTCGCAGGTGTGAGTAATATGTTGGCCGGTGACTTTACCGGTAGGAACGGGACCGTTATTACCTTCAAGCCGTCCTGTGAAAACTTCTCTAACACGTCCGACTAGTGCGCCATCCCCACACAGGACTGTCCGACTGCTGCCGCGATACAGTACCACTGGCTTCAGGAATACCTTTAAAACATATCATTAAACCGAATACAGCATTAGACTAATTTCGAACTACTTTATCGAATGGGAACATAAAATTACACATAAAAAGGTCACATTCTTTGATGCTTAGCGTCATGAGCAGTATTTTTTTATGGCTGACTCCATCTACACTAGTTAAGACTGACGTTTCAGATATCTACCGAAACACCAGAAAGAATTTATCGGTGGACTTTGACACCCGGTGTCCTCATTTGAGCGTTAAATCTGCTGTGCGACGGAGTTACGATGAGATGTTGCAGACTGTGGACCAACGACGCCTGCGGTTATTTTACGGCCGACACAAAAGTATAATTTTCGTTTACAGTCGTTGATTTTGATTGAAAACAGTTACTGAATCTGATGTCAGAGATCCTTAGAAATAATAAGTATCCTTTTCCAAAACATTAACATTAAAATATGAAGTATTAGACTGGATTACACCTCTCCCCTCCCCCTTGGCATTGTGAGGGGACTGATGACCTCAGAAGTTAAGTCCCATAGTGCACAGCCATTTGGTTAATGTAGCTTGCAGTAGTTTCACGGAGATGTGAGGATAAGCTTTCATTCAGAGCTGCTGTGTCACTCCAGTCCTCGCACTGAAAACCACAACAACGGAAAAATTTGGAAATTTGTGGTAAGGTCTTCTGGGACACAACTGCTCAGGTCATAGGTCCCTAAGCTTACAAACTACTTAATCTAATTTAAACTAACTTACGCTAAGGACAACACACACACCCACGCCTGAGGAAAGACTCGAAATTCTGATGGGGGGAGCCGTGCGAATCGTGACGAGACGTCCTAGACCGCTAGGCCACCCCACGCGGCTACCGCAACAACACTCTGCTCTCAACTCTCAGCCAATTTACACTACTGGCCATTAAAATTGCTACACCACGAAGATGTCCTACAGACGCTAAATTTAACCGACAGGAAGAAGATGCTGTGATATGCAAATGATTAGCTTTTCAGAGCATTCACATAAGGTTGCCGCCGGTGGTGACGCCTACAACGTACTGACATAACGAAAGTTTCCAACAGATTTCTCATACACAAATAGCAGTTGACGGAGTCTCCTGGTGAAACGTTGTTGTGATGCCTCGTGTAAGGCTAAAAGGTCGGATTGTAGCCTATCGCGATTGTGGTTTTTCGTATCGCGACATTGCTTGCTCGCGTTGGTCGAGATCCAATGACTGTTAGCAGAATAAGGAAATGGTGGGTTCAGGAGGGTAATATAGAACGCCGTGCTCGATCCCAACGGCCTCGTATCACTAGCAGTCGAGATGACAGGCATTTTATCCGCATGGCTGTAACGGATCTGCAATCACGTCTCGATCCCTGAGTCAACAGATGGGGACGTTTCCAAGACAACTAACATCTGCGCGAACAGTTCGACGACGTTTCAAGCAGCATGGACTATAAGCTCGGAGACAGTGGCTGCGATTACCCTTGACGCTGCATCACAGACAGGAGCGCCTGCGATGGTGTACTCAACGAAGAAACTAGGTGCACGAATGGCAAAACGTCATTTTTTCGGCTGAATCCAGGTTCTTTTTACAGCATCGTGATGGTCGCATCCGTGTTTGGCGACATCGTGGTGACCGCACATTGGAAGCGTGTATTCGTCATCGCCATACTGGCTTATCACCCGGCGTGATGGTATGGTGTGCCATTGGTTACACGTCCCGTCACCTCTTGTTCGCATTGACGGCACTTTGAACAGTGGACGTTACATTTCAGATGTGTTACGACCCGTGGCTCTACCCTTCTTTCAATCCCTGCAAAACCCTACATTTCAGCAGGATAATGCACGACCGCGTGTTGCAGGTCCTGTACGGGGCTTTCTGGATACAAAATATGTTCGTCTGCTGCCCTGGCCAGCACATTTTCCAGATCTCTCACCAACTGAAAACGTCTGGTCAATGGTGGCCTAGCAACTGGCTCGTCACAATACGCCAGTCACTACTCTTGATGTAGTGTGGTATCGTATTGAAGCTGCATGGGCAGCTGTACCTGTACACGCCATCCAAGCTCTGTTTGACTCAATGCCCAGGCGTATCAAGGGCGTTATTACGGCCAGAGGTGAATGTTCTGGGTACTGATTTCTCAGGACGTATGCACCCAAATTGCGTGAAAATGTAATAACGTGTCAGTTCTAGTATAATATATCTGTCCAATGAATACCCGTTTATTATCTGCATTTCTTCTTGGTGTAGCAATTTTAATCGCCAGTAATGTAATATCGAAGGCATAAGCAGAGCTAAAAGTGATTACTTACTGCAGTTATAACTAATAAAGCTTATGGTTAGTCCACTACGGTCGTAGGTTCGAATCCTGCCTCGGACATGTTTAAGTAGTTCTAAGTTCTAGGGGACTGATGGCCTGAGACGTTAAGACCCATAGTGCTCAGAGCCATTTGAACCATCAGGTGTGGTGAAATGCCACGGTATCTTTCCTTTTGTGTCGAACCATGAAGAAGCTGCATTATAGCGAGTAGTAGTGTTCTCTCTCTCTCTCTCTCTTTCTCCTTCTCCCTCCCTCTCTCGCCCCATACTTGCCCAATCACGATCTCTTGTACAGCTAATGAGCGACCTCTCTCGCTAGGTGAGGGTCACACGTGGCGGCAGGGCAGAGTTCATAACAGAGCGTGTGCCCCATTCGAAAAGTTCCGCAGCCAGCGTGTTTGTTACGAGCTGTGAGGCGGGGTGCGCCGCCCGCTCGCTCGCACAGCGCCCCGCTGCGCCGCGGCTCTTGTGTTAATTACAGAACTTGAGCTGCGCCCCGGCTGTCGCGCCGCGGCCGTACTCGATATGGCCGTCTCGCTACACCCAGATATCGACTGCGGCCCCGTCCTCCCCGCGCCCCCAATGGCCCACTTTCCCGCTCCACCTCCCCTGGCATCAAGATATTTTCAGGCCTCCTCCTCCTTCTCCTCCACCTCATAACCATCACCCCCCTCCCCCATACCCACGTTTCCTACGTTCCCTCTTTCTACCCACCTTCCTGCTGCGCTCCTCTGCTCGGCTTCGAACAGTTTAACAAGGAGCCACCGCAGAGGCAGCAGGGGGCGCGCTTTAAGAACGGACCGTTATAATTACTTTCGGCAGAGTTGGATGTGCTCGGGGCCAAGGATTATCCGAGTAATTGCTCGGTTCATTCACCGAATGAGCCGACGGGGCCTGCCTTACGTCGTTCATGCACTCTATCGACTCGGAAACAGCTACATCCAGTCTGGAAGTACTAAACGGGCTCTCCAGAAGTGGGTAAACAACAAACGCTCCAGTTCCCCGCCTCTGTTTCTTACCAAGTCCATGTTAACGGATTTTGCCCTGGCAAGCGGCACGTCGGGCCCTACACTGTACAACATACTATATCATCCTATCTACATTCAGAAGATTTTAACCGTTTCAAATATCTGCAAAAATAAGATTGTGCTACGGAACATAGATTCGATATTCTTCCCTAGAGTTTATCCCCTCTAACGGCGACTTCCTTTTTCAGGATTTGGTAAACATTATTTTATAGTCTTATACAACTTGTTTGCCAACGGTCTTGCCGCAGTGGTAACACCGGTTTCCGTCCGATCACCAAAGTTAGGCGCTGTCGGGCTTGGCTAGTACTTGGAAGTATATCCGTCCGGATTTGCCGAACGAAGTTTTCGACGAATGTGTCACATTTTGCAGTCACATTAACCTCTTTTTGCGGGTCTACAATACCGTCTCTGATATGTTCGCATAGCGTAAGATCCCTTGCGAGACAGATACGCAGCCCAGACCTGGATAACGATAACAATAGTTAAGGTAAACATGCCGACGTCACAAGCTGAAGATGAAGAGATGGAGGCATTATATAAGGATATATATATTGGCCACGACATCTTGGTAGGTGATTCTTGCAGTGTCTGTGTGTTTATGGGTTGCATTTTTCATATGACTTGTCAAGCCAATGGCAGCACGGCATCTCTTGCCGCAATTGTCACAAATGTATCTGGCTGCTGAGGCAGGAGCAGTAGTAGCATTGCGAAGCTTTTTCTGCCTTAATCTGTCTAACAAGCCTTCATCATGCGATATATCATCACGCCACTCTGGTCTCATGCTAGCCCGTGACTCCCATCTGTTTGTGTCGATTCCGAAGATCTCCATATCTCGTTTACAGGAGTCCTTGAATCTCAATACAGGACGTCCTACAGGTCTTTTGGCTATAGAGCTCCAAGCATCACCTCAAGTGGTAATCTGTCAGGATCCATACGGTGGACCTGTCCCACCCAGCGGAGTCGTCTCTGCTTCAAAATAGCTGAAATACTTCGTTGGTCCCTCGGTCCTTCCACGTTACTCCGAGGATGGATTTCAGGCACCGCATGTGGAAAGCATTAAGGCGACGTTCTTGTTTGGCATAGTATACTGAACGGGAAATTCGGTACCCAAAGGAAGATGAAAGTATAATAGATATAGTCTACTGGAATGCGATTGCAGGGAAACGAGAAGAAAAACAGTTACGGCAGAGTATCGACATGGTACTAGGAATGAGAGAGATGGGAGAAACTAATTGAGTTTATTTAGTAACAGCGAATAATCTGTTCAAGAATCACAAGAGCAGGAGGTAAATTTATACAAAGTGGGAGATACAGGATGATTTCAGTTAGAGTACATCGTGTTCGGACAGAGATTCCGAAATCAGATACTGGATTATAAGGCATACCCAGGAGCAAATACAGACTCAGACCACAATTTAGAAGTGAGGAAGAGTAGGCTAAAGTTTAAGAGATCCGTCAGGAACAGTCAATACGCAAAGAAGTATGATACAGAATTGCTAAGGAATTAAGACATACGCTTGAATTTCTCTAACGTTTAAGTATTGCAATAAGGAATGGCTCATTAGGCAGTTCAGTTGATGAGGAAAGCAAATATCCAAAATAGGCAATCACAACAGCTAGAAAGAAAAACATTGGTAAAAAAAAGCTAACTGCCAAGAAACTAAAGGTAAAATAAGAAAAACGAGAAATACAAGTCGTTGAGGAATGGAAGTGCGAAGAAGCTAAGATGAAATGGCTGCATGAAAAACGTGAAGTAATCGAAAAAGAAATGATTGTCGGAAGAACTGACTCAGCACAGAGAAAAGGTAAAACAATCTTCGGTGAAATTAAAACAAGGGTGATAACATAAAGAGTGCAATGGCAATTCCACTGTCAGGTGCAGAGGAGAGAGCGGATTGGTGAAAATGGTACACAGAAGGCCTCTATGAAGGGAAGATTTGTCTGATGTGATAAAACAAGAAACAGGAGTCGATTTAGAAGATACAGAGGATCCGGTATTAGAAACAGGTTTGGAGGACTTAAGATCGAATAAGGCAAAACGGACAGATAACATTTCATCAGAATTTCTAAAAGCACAATGGGTTTGGTGTGTTGAACCTTACAGTCTGGCGATGTATCATCTGACTTTAGCTAAAATATCGTCCAGGCAATGGGAAAGATTGCAAGAGCAGACAAATGAGAGAATTATCGTACAATCAGCTTTACATCTTATGTATCTAAGTTGCTGATGAGAATAAGACACAGAAAAATGAAACCGAAAATTGAGGAAGTAAAGGCGCTAGATGGGCAGTTCTAGCAATGTGTTGATGATGGAAACAAAACTAAGAAACAATCAGGACTCGTTAATAGGATTTGTCGATGTAGAAAATGATGTAAAATGTTAGAACGTCTGGGGAAAGTCGGGGTAAGCTGTATGGAGAGATGAGTAATGTGCATTGTACAAGAGCCAAGAGGGAATGATAAGAGTGAAACCAAGAACAAAGTGATGGAATTAAACAAGGTCTTTCACACCTACTGTCAATCTACACATCGAAGAAACAATGATGGAAGCAAAAGAAAGTTTCAAGATTGGAATTAAAATTCAAGGTGGCAGGATATCAATGGTAGGAGTCGCCGATGACATTGCTGTCGTCAGTGAAAGTGAAAAAGATTTACATAATCTGCTGAATGAAATGAACAATCGACTGAGAGTAAACCGAAGAAGCCGAAAGTAATGAGAAGCAGGAGAAATGAGAACAGCGAGAAACTTAACATTAGAAGTGACGACCAGGAAATAGACGAAGTTAAAGCATGCTGCTACCGAGGCAGCAAAATAACCGATGACGTATGGAGCAAGAAGGACATAAAAAGAAGACTAACAATGGCAAGAAGGGTTTTCCTGACCAAGAGAAATCTACAAGCATCAAACACAGGCCTTCATTTGAGAAATAAATTATGGAGAATGTATTTTTAACCCACAGCATTGTATGGTAGTGAAATATGGACTGTGAAAAAACCGGAACGAAGAGAATCGAAGCATTTGAAAGTTGGTACTACAGGCGAATGTAGAAAATTAGGTGGACTGATCAAGTAAGAGAAGAGAAGGTTCTAAACAGAATCGGAGAAGAAAAAACTATATGGAACGCACTGATAAGAAAAGGGACAGGATGATAGGACATCTGTTAAGACATCAGGGAATAACTTCAGTGGTATTAGGGGGAGCTGCAGAGGGTAAAAATTGTTGCCGAAGATAGAGATTAGAGTATATCCAGCAAATAATTGGGATGTAGGTTGTAGGTCGTATTCGAAAGTGAAGAGATTGGCATAGGACAGCAATTCTTGGCCAGCCACATCAAACCAATCAAAAGACTAATGACGGAAAAAAAATTCTAGCGCTCATGTTTTACTGCGCAGAAAGAAGAAGCTCCTGACCCCCACGCAGTACATTTTTTGACCAACTTTATATGAACGAATCTTAAAAATATGCTCTATAAGGAACATTTTAATCCGTTAAAAGAAATAGGCTCAAATATAATTTCTATCCCATTAACAGATCGGACTGACGCAGCGATTAGCGTTCTGTACCACATTCTAGAAGACAGTGGCGCCAATATCAGGCCTACCATCCAGATTTAGGTTCTACGTAAACATAAAGAGGCTAATTCAGAAGTAGTTCATTAAGAGAGGGGAGGGCTAATTTGCTTCACTATCGTTCCCACTAACAAAGCCTATGAACCGAGTCTAATGGCTTCCCTTCCTTTCTATGTTTGATTTCTTCTATTTTGCACTCTTGTTTGAAACTCTCCTGAACAATTGTCTGAGACTTCACACGCATCACTCGAATCTGGCCAAGAAACAATGTTCTTCCACTGCCTCATTTCGTAGTCTTAGTATCGATAATATGATGTCTAGTTTCTTTATCGGGCTGCCGCTCCTATTGCTGGCGAGGTTTCAGGCTTGCATTCGATCTGAAATCGCTTTATTTATCTACTACAGAATACCAACGTGTAATATCTACATCTACATCTACATCTATACTCCGCGAGCCACCTTACGGTGTGTGGCGGAGGGTACTTATTGTACCACTACCTGATCCCCCCTTCCCTGTTCCATTCACGAATTGTGCGTGGGAAGAACGACTGCTTGTAAGTCTCCGTATTTGCTCTAATTTCTCGGATCTTTTCGTTGTGATCATTACGCGAGATATATGTGGGCGGTAGTAATATGTTGCCCATCTCTTCCCGGAATGTGCTCTCTCGTAATTTCGATAATAAACCTCTCCGTATTGCGTAACGCCTTTCTTGAAGTGTCCGCCACTGGAGCTTGTTCAGCATCTCCGTAACGCTCTCGCGCTGACTAAATGTCCCCATGACGAATCGCGCTGCTTTTCGCTGGATCATGTCTATCTCTTCTATTAATCCAACCTGGTAAGGGTCCCATACTGATGAGCAATACTCAAGAATCGGACGAACAAGCGTTTTGTAAGCTACTTCTTTCGTCGATGAGTCACATTTTCTTAGAATTCTTCCTATGAATCTCAACCTGGCGCCTGCTTTTCCCACTATTTGTTTTATGTGATCATTCCACTTCAGATCGCTCCGGATAGTAACTCCTAAGTATTTTACGGTCGTTACCGCTTCCAATGATTTACCACCTATGGCATAATCGTACTGGAATGGATTTCTGCCCCTATGTATGCGCATTATATTACATTTATCTACGTTTAGGGAAAGCTGCCAGCTGTAGCACCATGCATTAATCCTCTGCAGGTCCTCCTGGAGTACGTACGAGTCTTCTGATGTTGCTACTTTCTTGTAGACAACCGTGTCATCTGCAAATAGCCTCACGGAGCTACCGATGTTGTCAACTAAGTCATTTATGTATATTGTAAACAATAAAGGTCCTATCACGCTTCCCTGCGGTACTCCCGAAATTACCTCTACATCTGCAGATTTTGAACCGTTAAGAATGACATGTTGTGTTCTTTCTTCTAGGAAATCCTGAATCCAATCACAAACCTGGTCCGATATTCCGTAAGCTCGTATTTTTTTCACTAAACGTAAGTGCGGAACCGTATCAAATGCCTTCCTGAAGTCCAGGAATACGGCATCAATCTGCTCGCCAGTGTCTACGGCACTGTGAATTTCTTGGGCAAATAGGGCGAGCTGAGTTTCACATGATCTCTGTTTGCGGAATCCATGTTGGTTATGATGAAGGAGATTTGTATTATCTAAGAACGTCATAATACGAGAACACAAAACATGTTCCATTATTCTACAACAGATTGACGTAAGCGAAATAGGCCTATAATTATTCGCATCTGATTTATGACCCTTCTTGAAAATGGGAACGACCTGCGCTTTCTTCCAGTCGCTAGGTACTTTACGTTCTTCCAGCGATCTACGATAAATTGCTGATAGAAAGGGGGCAAGTTCTTTAGCATAATCACTGTAGAATCTTAAGGGTATCTCGTCTGGTCCGGATGCTTTTCCGCTACTAAGTGATAGCAGTTGTTTTTCAATTCCGATATCGTTTATTTCAATATTTTCCATTTTGGCGTCCGTGCGACGGCTGAAGTCAGGGACCGTGTTACGATTTTCCGCAGTGAAACAGTTTCGGAACACTGAATTCAGTATTTCTGCCTTTCTTCGGTCGTCCTCTGTTTCGGTGCCATTGTGGTCAACGAGTGACTGAATAGGGGATTTAGATCCGCTTACCGATTTTACATATGACCAAAACTTTTTAGGGTTCTTGTTTAGATTGTTTGCCAATGTTTTATGTTCGAATTCGTTGAATGCTTCTCTCATTGCTCTCTTTACGCTCTTTTTCGCTTCGTTCAGCTTTTCCTTATCAGCTATGATTCGACTACTCTTAAACCTATGATGAAGCTTTCTTTGTTTCCGTAGTACCTTTCGTACATGATTGTTATACCACGGTGGATCTTTCCCCTCACTTTGGACCTTAGTCGGTACGAACTTATCTAAGGCGTACTGGACGATGTTTCTGAATTTTTTCCATTTTTGTTCCACATCCTCTTCCTCAGAAATGAACGTTTGATGGTGGTCACTCAGATATTCTGCGATTTGTGCCCTATCACTCTTGTTAAGCAAATATATTTTCCTTCCTTTCTTGGCATTTCTTATTACACTTGTAGTCATTGATGCAACCACTGACTTATGATCACTGATACCCTCTTCTACATTCACGGAGTCGAAAAGTTCCGGTCTATTTGTTGCTATGAGGTCTAAAACGTTAGCTTCACGAGTTGGTTCTCTAACTATCTGCTCGAAGTAATTCTCGGACAAGGCAGTCAGGATAATGTCACAAGAGTCTCTGTCCCTGGCTCCAGTTCTGACTGTGTGACTATCCCATTCTATACCAGGTAGATTGAAGTCTCCCCCTATTACAATAGTATGATCACGAAACTTCTTCACGACGTTCTGCAGGTTCTCTCTGAGGCGCTCAACTACTACGGTTGCTGATGCAGGTGGTCTATAGAAGCATCCGACTATCATATCTGACCCACCTTTGATACTTAACTTGACCCAGATTATTTCACATTCGCATTCGCTAATAACTTCACTGGATATTATTGAATTCTTTACTGCTATAAATACTCCTCCACCATTGGCGTTTATCCTATCCTTGCGGTATATATTCCATTCTGTGTCTAGGATTTCGTTACTGTTCACTTCCGGTTTTAACCAACTTTCCGTTCCTAATACTATATGCGCACTATTTCCTTCAATAAGAGATACTAATTCAGGAACCTTGCCCTGGATACTCCTGCAGTTTACCAATATTACGTTAACTTTTCCTGTTTTTGGTCTCTGAGGACGGACGTTCTTTATCAACGATGATAATGTCCTCTCTGGTAAGCCGTCAGGTATTTTATCGTTTCGCCCAAGGGGGGGTCCCTCTAACCTAAAAAACCCCCGTGTGCACGCCACACGTACTCTGCTACCCTAGTAGCTGCTTCCGGTGTGTAGTGCACGCCTGACCTGTCTAGGGGGGCCCTACAGTTCTCCACCCAATAACGGAGGTCGATGAATTTGCAACCATTATAGTCGCAGAGTCGTCTGAGCCTCTGGTTTAGACCCTCCACACGGCTCCAAACCAGAGGACCGCGATCGACTCTGGGCACTATGCTGCAGATATTAAGCTCAGCTTGCACTCCGCGTGCGATGCTGGTTGTCTTCACCAAATCAGCCAGCCGCCGGAAGGAACCAAGGATGGCCTCAGAACCCAAGCGTCAGGCGTCATTCGTTCCGACATGTGCTACTATCTGCAGCCGGTCACACCCAGTGCGTTCAATAGCTGCCGGAAGGGCCTCCTCCACATTACGGACGAGACCCCCCGGCAAGCACACCGAGTGCACACTGGCATTCTTCCCCGACCTACCCGCTATTTTCCTGAGGGGCTCCATAACCCGCCTAACGTTGGAGCTCCCTATAACTAATAGGCCCGCCCTCTGTGACTGTCGGGACCTTGCCGGAGAATCGGCCACTGGCCCAACAGGCGAGGCATCCTGTGGTGGCTCGGAAACGATGTCATCACCACTAGGAAGCACCCCGTACCTGTTGGAAAGGGGTAAGGCAGCTGCCACGCGGCCAGATCCCACCCTCGCCTTTCGGCCAGGCACGCGCGAGCCCACCACTGTCCGCCATTCACCCTGGAGTGATGGCTGACCGGTAAGATGCTCACTGCCGGAAGACGTAGCGACATCAGGGGTTCCATGTGATTCCAAGGCCACCGAAGTAGGCATAGGTCTCACCACAGTTGCCCCAACGCCACTACGAGCCGACGCCTGCGCCTCGAGCTCGATGAGCCTAACAGACAAAGCCTCCACCTGCCCCCGAAGAGTGGCCAATTCTCCTTGCGTCCGCTCACAACAACCACAGTCCCTACACATGACTATGTTTACCCTACTCTACACGGTGACAAATTCCCAAGATAATCTTCTGATGAGCTACTCTGATAATCAAGAAACACTCACTGAAATACGAGACGCGAAAACTACGCTAGGTTTTCCCAGAAAAACTATTTAAAAGCTAAGCGCAGCAAATAAGTACAAAAACGCTTTATACAAACAGTACTCGCTGCTGCTGGTGCTCTCGCTCTCGCTCTATATGGCGGTTCTACTCTCACACACATAAGTATTGTCAAAGGGTTGTGGTGGCTGACAAGTCAGTGACACAAACAATCTGATGCTTACACAGCCTTTTACTAACTCTTTGTTTAGCCGTTCACTTCGCATTTCTTTCCTTTTTCTTTACAGTCATATCCCACACACAGATGATACCTTGTTGTCCAATACGGTTTTTTGCTCCTTCAAGATAGTGGTTTCTAACGTAGTTTAGGTCAACTATACTTGATATTCACGTTGTCTGTTTGACTATATGCTTCTTCAAACTATAAATGACACATATTCGCTTTTGGTTTTTGAAACATACATTCTGAAGCTCATGTCCTACCGGCACAAATAAATTTCTCATATGTTTCAAAAACAGTAAAGGAGGAAGTAATTCTTCAGTTAATGTGGCTGGATTAACTTGTGTAACTAGATTTCTTTCGAAAGCTGAATCCTTACGCAGGCGATCTCTATACCAGCTGAGATGTGTAAGCTGCTTAATAGCTTCGCAGTGTCCACCTTCTACTTGCTCTGCTGCCTTAACCAGTACGGAAATGCTTAGCAACCTACTATCCGTTGCTTATTGGACAATGCACACTGTAATAATTCTATTGACGGCAACATGTCCAAAAACGTTGTGATTTCCGAATAGGGCAGAGTTTTTTACATTTGTTTTCACGACATATTAGGTGTATACCAGAGCTTATGGCGTATGTTTTCTTCCGTTTGTTACGGGGACGTACGCTTCTTCGTACCTCAACATGTAATTACTAGAATTTTTATGATTACATTCTTCCACATCATTATATTTCCACTCCGTAAGATTCCATGGATTTGTAATATATTAGATTTCAATTTTACCTTCACGGTAATTGGCTGTTCATCGCAATGCAGCAGCCATTCCGTAGTTTTGTCCACAGATGTATTTGACATTCGTGCTGTGAAACCACTGTGAAATGATACAAGCAAGTAGAAGTGTTATGCAGGTAGTGTACTGCGTGGAAACATTCATCTAGTGCCATATGTTATTGGGGGTCTACGTTTTGAAATTTATGGGTCACTTAAATGGGTCCGTGGTACTACCTTGGAAGCCGTCACTGTGAAAAGTTGCCCATCGATCACGTGATTAATGAGCGCGTGAAGAGTAAAATACCAAACACACATAACCAGGAGGCGAAAACATGAGGCTACGCAGTGACTTAAACTTACCTGCCGCCCTACCTTTGAGTCACTCATCGCCTTTCTGGGTAGACGTAAGTTTAGCCTGACCACCGCACACTAACTGAATACATTCATATCAGTCCTTATGACGTGTCCCCTTATCCATCTAGGACATTCAGGAATGACTGGGATCGCAGCATGTTAGCAAGTAATCCACAGATGCGTTACTGAAACGCTTAGTTACCAGCGATAAGTTCCTGTTCTTTTTGTAGTATACGCCGGGCTGCGCCCCTTCATAAGCGGCAACCACACTTACAGATTTGTACTACAATATTCAGCCGTTGACGGGTATTTAGGTAGCTACTCGTCCACTCGGCAACTACTCAATGCACAAAGAGAGGCCACAGCACCCATCCATGCCAGGAAAAGCAGTAACAACACGTAGGCTTTTACCCTGTGACAGGACCAACAACGTTTGCTCGTCCAAAGAGTTGCGATGCACCAAAACTCAGTTCGGTAGTTTTGAGAGAGTACATGAATGATGGAGTAAATGTAGGATTAAAAGCATTATTGGTATCGTTGGGAAAACAGATGAATGTGTAAGAGAGGAACTGAGAACTGGCTATCGCTCTTTGTTCTTTTTGTTTGCTTGTTTTTTTTTACACATAATTAGAACCAAACATCAGTGTTAACCTCCACTTTATTTTATATCCTTAAGAAATATAAGTTGCATTTAACAGATAATGAAAATTAGGTGATAACGTAACTTTTACACCTTTCTGTGACCAAAGCAATTACTTTTGTTGCAAATACCGTTTGCATGCACAAACACCTATATTGTTGCCATTTTGTACTAAGCAGAATGTTCATCATGAGCAAGGAAAGACTTCCTTGAGTAGAAGTTGTTTACAAAAATTTTGATTTGATTCGATTTTATCAGGGAATAAAAAACAACATTGGTCAAGCCCACCGCTGCCCGCACCGAAACAGAGTTTATTGCACGGTAGCGTTCCCTTTCTCTCTAGTAAACCCAACCAATGCCACTGAACAGTGCAAGGAGACCGTTTACCAGCACTTTGCTAGACACAATTACTTCAGGTCTGGTTCATCCGAATATTCAGTGTCTTTTAATCTCGCATTCGAAGATCAAGTGTGATGCGGTTTCCTCGCCCACACTATACGTCCTACATTTGGGGTCTTCTTTTATCCCCATTGTATGTTTTTGCTTTTGGACCTTAGCCCAATGTTCTACATGCTGTCTCCTTGTCCAGTCTCGTTGGTTTATTCTGATCATCGCCATGGTGATTGTCAGGCAAGGTTCCGGTCCAGTAAATGGTGTCTACATCTACATCTACATTGACACTCCGCAAGCCACCCAACGGTGTGTGGCGGAGGGCACTTTACGTGCCACTGTCATTACCTCCCTTTCCTGTTCCAGTCGCGTATGGTTCGCGGGAAGAACGACTGTCTGAAAGCCTCCGTGCGCGCTCTAATCTCTCTAAATTTACATTCGTGATCTCCTCGGGAGGTATAAGTAGGGGGAAGCAATATATTCGATACCTCATCCAGAAATGCACCCTCTCGAAACCTGGCGAGCAAGCTACACCGCGATGCAGAGCGCCTCTCTTGCAGAGTCTGCCACTTGAGTTTATTAAACATCTCCGTAACGCTATCACGGTTACCAAATAACCCTGTGACGAAACGCGCCGCTCTTCTTTGGATCTTCTCTATCTCCTCCGTCAGACCGATCTGGTACGGATGATGAGCAATACTCAAGTACAGGTCGAACGAGTGTTTTGTAAGCCACCTCCTTTGTTGATGGACTACATTTTCTAAGCACTCTCCCAATGAATCTCAACCTGGTACCCGCCTTACCAACAATTAATTTTATATGATCATTCCACTTCAAATCGTTCCGCACGCATACTCCCAGATACACTCCTGGAAATTGAAATAAGAACACCGTGAATTTATTGTCCCAGGAAGGGGAAACTTTATTGACTCATTCCTGGGGTCAGATACATCACATGATCACACTGACAGAACCACAGGCACATAGACACAGGCAACAGAGCATGCACAATGTCGGCACTAGTACAGTGTATATCCACCTTTCGCAGCAATGCAGGCTGCTATTCTCCCATGGAGACGATCGTAGAGATGCTGGATGTAGTCCTGTGGAACGGCTTGCCGTGCCATTTCCACCTGGCGCCTCAGTTGGACCAGCGTTCGTGCTGGACGTGCAGACCGCGTGAGACGACGCTTCATCCAGTCCCAAACATGCTCAATGGGGGACAGATCCGGAGATCTTGCTGGCCAGGGTAGTTGACTTACACCTTCTAGAGCACGTTGGGTGGCACGGGATACATGCGGACGTGCATTGTCCTGTTGGAACAGCAAGTTCCCTTGCCGGTCTAGGAATGGTAGAACGATGGGTTCGATGACGGTTTGGATGTACCGTGCACTATTCAGTGTCCCCTCGACGATCACCAGTGGTGTACGGCCAGTGTAGGAGATCGCTCCCCACACTATGATGCCGGGTGTTGGCCCTGTGTGCCTCGGTCCTATGCAGTCCTGATTGTGGCGCTCACCTGCACGGCGCCAAACACACATACGACCATCATTGGCACCAAGGCAGAAGCGACTCTCATCGCTGAAGACGACACGTCTCCATTCGTCCCTCCATTCACGCCTGTCGCGACACCACTGGAGGCGGGCTGCACGATGTTGGGGCGTGAGCGGAAGACGGCCTAACGGTGTGCGGGACCGTAGCCCAGCTTCATGGAGACGGTTGCGAATGGTCCTCGCCGATACACCAGAAGCAACAGTGTCCCTAATTTGCTGGGAAGTGGCAGTGCGGTCCCCTACGGCACTGCGTAGGATCCTACGGTCTTGGCGTGCATCCGTGCGTCGCTGCGGTCCGGTCCCAGGTCGACGGGCACGTGCACCTTCCGCCGACCACTGGCGACAACATCGATGTACTGTGGAGACCTCACGCCCCACGTGTTGAGCAATTCGGTGGTACGTCCACCCGGCCTCCCGCGTGCCCACTATACGCCCTCGCTCAAAGTCCGTCAACTGCACATACGGTTCACGTCCACGCTGTCGCGGCATGCTACCAGTGTTAAAGACTACGATGGAGCTCCGTATGCCACGGCAAACTGGCTGACACTGACGGCGGCGGTGCACAAATGCTGCGCAGCTAGCGCCATTCGACGGCCAACACCGCGGTTCCTGGTGTGTCCGATGTGCCGTGCGTGTGATCATTGCTTGTACAGCCCTCTCGCAGTGTCCGGAGCAAGTATGGTGGGTCTGACACACCGGTGTCAATGTGTTCTTTTTTCCATTTCCAGGAGTGTATTTTACAGAAGTAACTGCTACCAGTATTTGTTCCGCTATCATATAATCATACAATAAAGGATCCTTCTTTCTATGTATTCGCAATACATTACATTTGTCTATGTTAAGGGTCAGTTGCCACTCCCTGCACCAAGTGCCTATCCGCTGCAGATCTTCCTGCATTTCGCTACAATTTTCTAATGCTGCAACTTCTCTGTATATTACAGCATCATCCGCGAAAAGCCGCATGGAACTTCCGACACTATCTACTAGGTCATTTATATGTATTGTGAAAAGCAATGGTCCCGTAACACTCCCCTGTGGCACGCCAGAGGTTACTTTAATGTCTGTAGACGTCTCTCCATTGATAACAACATGCTGTGTTCTGTTTGCTAAAAACTCTTCCAACCAGCCACACAGCTGGTCTGATATTCCGTAGGCTCTTACTTTGTTTATCAGGCGACAGTGCGGAACTGTATCGAACGCCTTCCGGAAGTCAAGAAAAATAGCATCTACCTGGGAGCCTGTATCTAATATTTTCTGGGTCTCATGAACAAATAAAGCGAGTTGGGTCTCACACGATCGCTGTTTCCGGAATCCATGTTGATTCCTACATAGTAGATTCTGGGTTCCCAGAAGTGACATGATACGCGAGCAAAAAACATGTTCTAAAATTCTACAAGAGATCGACGTCAGAGATATAGGTCTATAGTTTTGCGCATCTGCTCGACGACCCTTCTTGAAGACTGGGACTACCTGTGCTCTTTTCCAATCATTTGGAACCCTCCGTTCCTCTAGAGACTTGCGGTACACGGCTGTTAGAAGGGGGGCAAGTTATTTCGCGTACTCTGTGTAGAATCGAATTGGTATCCCATCAGGTCCAGTGGACTTTCCTCTATTGAGTGATTCCAGTTGCTTTTCTATTCCTTGGACACTTATTTCGATTTCAGCCATTTTTTCGTTTGTGCGAGGATTTAGAGAAGGAACTGCAGTGCGGTCTTCCTCTGTGAAACAGCTTTGGAAAAAGGTGTTTAGTATTTCAGCTTTACGCGTGTCATCCTCTGTTTCAATGCCATCATCATCCCGTAGTGTCTGGATATGCTGTTTCGAGCCACTTACTGATTTAACGTAAGACCAGAACTTCCTAGGATTTTCTGTCAAGTCGGTACATAGAATTTTACTTTCGAATTCAATGAACGCTTCACGCATAGCCCTCCTTTCGCTAACTTTGACATCGTTTAGCTTCTGTTTGTCTGAGAGGGTTTTGGCTGCGTTTAAACTTGGAGTGGAGCTCTCTTTGCTTTCGCAGTAGTTTCCTAACTTTGTTGTTGTACCACGGTGGGTTTTTCCCGTCCCTCACAGTTTTACTCGGCACGTACCTGTCTAAAACGCATTTTACGATTGCCTTGAACTTTTTCCATAAACACTCAACATTGTCAGTGTCGGAACAGAAATTTTCGTTTTGATCTGTTAGGTAGTCTGAAATCTGCCTTCTATTACTCTTGCTAAACAGATAAACCTTCCTCCCTTTTTTTGTATTCCTATTAACTTCCATATTCAGGGATGCTGCAACGGCCTTATGATCACTGATTCCCTGTTCTGTACATACAGAGTCGAAAAGTTCGGGTCTGTTTGTTATCAGTAGGTCCAAGATGTTATCTCCACGAGTCGGTTCTCTGTTTAATTGCTCGAGGTAATTTTCGGATAGTGCACTCAGTATAATGTCACTCGATGCTCTGTCCCTACCACCCGTCCTAAACATCTGAGTGTCCCAGTCTATATCTGGTAAATTGAAATCTCCACCTAAGACTATAACATGCTGAGAAAATTTATGTGAAATGTATTCCAAATTTGCTCTCAGTTGTTCTGCCACTAATGCTGCTGAGTCGGGAGGTCGGTAAAAGGAGCCAATTATTAACCTAATTCGGTTGTTTAGTGTAACCTCCACCCATAATAATTCACAGGAACTATCCACTTTTACTTCACTACAGGATAAACTACTACTAACAGCGACGAACACTCCACCACCGGTTGCATGCAATCTATCCTTTCTAAACACCGTCTGTACCTTTGTAAGAATTTCGGCAGAATTTATCTCTGGCTTAAGCCAGCTTTCTGTACCTATAACGATCTCAGCTTCGGTGCTTTCTATCAGCGCTTGAAGTTCCGGTACTTTACCAACGCAGCTTCGACAGTTGACAATTACAATACCGATTGCTGCTTGGTCCCCGCATGTCCTGACTTTGCCCCACACCCGTTGAGGCTGTTGCCCTTTCTGTACTTGCTGAAGGCCATCTAACCTAAAAAACCGCCCAGCCCACGCCACACAACCCCTGCTACCCGTGTAGCCCTTATCCTGGCCAACCTGTCGGCTTGCTCATTACCACTAATCCCACAATAGGTTTACTCTATGGATTTTTCCTAGCTCCATAAGGACTTTGAGGCATTCTGCCACGATCTTTGATCTTGTTGCAAAGGATGCCTGTGCCTTCAGGACTGCTTGGACGTCTGAATAAATGAAAATTCTACGACCTCTGCGCACCTCAGCAAATTCTCCTCCACGCACATCCTGATAGCAGATATTTCTGCTTGAAACACTGTGGCTATCTTCCGTAAAGAGATTGCACTCTCCAGGCTTGGGTGCACTCCATGTACCCCGACGCCACCACCTTGTCTGTTTTCGAACCTTCAGTGAACTATGCTATGTCCCCAGTATGGTGTCGAAATTTGTCCTCCCAGAGCTCTCTACTTCTACTTAATACACTGAAAGGCTTACCGAGGCAGCTGAGAGTTATTATAAAGTGGGCCGGCATTTCACCAACAATACCTGTGTCTACCTCTCTCAGTATTTTAGTGTGAGATCCTGGATACTCCAGTGAGATCCTGGATACTCCAGTGAGATCCAGTTTTTGCCAGTCTTTAACCTGCTGCCTCCGTCTTTACCCGCAGGTGTAATGGGGTCATGTCCAGCATGGTTCCCATCCCAGCAGTGGGCGTGCTGCTAATTTAGCCTGTAATGACAAAGCAGGCCGATCTCTGCACCTTAGCAAGCTCCTTAGCAGCTACTTGTTGTTCTATCTTTATCCACCACAATGTAGTTCCGTAAGTGATCATGGGTCCTGCTACTGTGGTGGTGTATATCCAGTACACACTCTTGGGGATTAAGCCCCAGTTCTTATCACAAGCTATCCTGTCACTCATTAGAATATCTTTCGCCTTGGAACAGGTGCCCCTTATGTGACGGGTCCACATAGTTTCTCATCCAGGGTTACCCCCTAGATATTTCACTATCCCCTTCACAGGTAGAGTTTCATCGAAATGATTGAGACTCCAATATGTGTGTTGGATCTGCATCCTCGTGAATGGTGCTACAACAGTCTTCTTAGGACTGACCCTTAGATTCTGTTTCTTCCACCGATTTTGCACAATTTTCAAGGCTCCTTGTGCCATAGCTCTGACTGTACTTGAAAATTTACCAAGTATTACTACGACAAGATCGTCTGGCAGAAGTACTGTCTAGAGTTCAATTCTGCAATGAGTTCATTCACCACAAGGCTCTACAGTAGAGAGGACAGGATCCCGCCTTGTAGAAAGCCTCTGACGGTATTGATTACCAATTTTGTTTCATACATAATTTTCGCCCCGATAGCTGAGTGGTCAGCGTAACGGATTACCGTCCTACGGGCCTGGGCTCGATTCCCGGCTGGGTCTGGGAGTTTTCTCCGCTCAGGGACCGTCGAATATGGCGTCGAATGTAATAAGACCTGCACCAAGGCGGCCGGACCTGCCCCACAAGGGGCCTCCCGGCCTGTGGCGTCAGTCGCTCATTTCCATTTTTTTATGCATAATTGGAACCAAATATCAGTGTTAGTCTACATTGTATTTAATATCCTTATTAAGTATAAATTGCATTTTACGGGTAATAAAAATTACTTGATAGAGTAACTTTTGCGCTTTTCTGTAACCAAAGGAATTACTTTTGTTGCAAATACGGTTAACATGCAAAAACGTATATATTGTTGTCATTTTGTACTAAGCAGAATGTTCTTCATCATGTACAAGGCAAGACCTTCTTGTGCGAAAGCTGGTTTTGAATAATAGAACATGTTTTACGTAAGTTCGACAAAACATTGCAGTGATGTTTGATATATTGTTTTGCGATGTTTCCTTATTTTAACTCTTCTGAGGAAATTCCATTGTCTAGCGCTATATTACATATCTGCATTGTTTTCTTTACTTTCACTACAACGTGCTACAAATTAACTGTTTTCGAATAAAACCTAAATTAAACATTGACATTTTCAATTTTACTATAAGTACTACTTATATGTAAGTAACAGACCGGGGGATACCTATTTACAACAAAAACGTTTAGTAGTTTGTACGGCCATTCCTATATCCTCACTCAGTTCTAGGGGACTCTGACAGGTTACGTAAAGAAAACGATTGCTATAAAATAATGCTCGATTGGTAGGCAACACACCTACTGCATAGGTAACGTGGTTATGACCTTAACTGACCAGAGCTACTAGGAAAAGTACCGTGGTCTACGCTTACTTAGGACAATCTATGGTGGTCTGCCGTAGTTTTGCAACTCCACTCGTCCATCAACGCGACAGCGACAACTCGGCGGCCATTATACTCCGGTCTCCACACCGACAGTTCGACATCCTCTGCACTTCGTCAGCGGCCTTTGAATCTAAATTCGGAACTCAAGGCCTGCCACTGCTGTTGCTCGTCAGAAGGTGTCGACTCGCCATTGCTGTGAGCGCTGTATGACGCTTGACCTCCGCCAGCAGCTCCCGAGGGCAACGTTTCGCAGGACGTGCGCGTTGGCCGCCCACACTCTCTCTGGTCGCTACTCACTCTCGGAACCTCCTCCTCAAAGTTTGGGTCGAGTCGTTAATCCTCCTGGGTGCCCTGCTGCTCATCGTCCTCTACGGCTTTCATGGAATTTGCTGTGTTTTTAACACCTGATAGGCCTCGTCAGGGATTGACCTATAAGTCGCTCACCAATTAGCTTGGACAGTTGTCCCCGCTTACTTTGCTGAGTTGTGCTCTTAGTTAATAATCAATTGTTATTATTGCTGTAAGTGATTTCTTTCAACAAAATGATGATTAGGGACCCTAGGCGGGTCAGCCAAATCTCGGGGGGGGGGGGGGGGGGTTTAACGAGAATACTTTTACTTGTTCACTTTGCCTACTGGATCGGGTCGTTGGCTCTGGCTGGAGGCCTGTTATGAGACCCAACCTGTTAATTAAAAGTGCCCCTTCACTAATTTTGATTAATATTTAATAACTAAATAGTGTTCAGGGAACTGATCGCTACTAAACAAACAAGGATATCATTGAACACATTTATTGAACAACAATCTTCCTAACATCAAACTGAACAATGACATACGTTTATAAGTGATAAAATTAAGCTAGTAATGGCAATGGCCCATAAATTTCAAAACTAACTCTTAAGGTCGGATAACTCATCTCTTCTTCTTATTTTCTACTCTCTCCCCTTGTCAGACGGCATAAAATACGTCAGATAAACCTACTGCAATTAACAAATTCTCAATAAGAGCGTGGCTGCAAAACTGAGCTCTGGTAATCACAGGCGCGTGTAATATCGGATTAAATGCCGAAACTGAGCGTCGTGGACAGGTCAGCAAGCTGCCGATGGCGTCTGCCTCGTTGAGGAGCCTCAATTGCAATAAAAATGAATTTATTTTCGCGAACAGGCTTCCTGTTCGTAAACTTCTATTTAAAAGCTAATTCTGCTTTCTCTCCTATCGTCTCGCACTCGTTAAGACGGGACTCACCAGCCCAAAGGTGGTATCCAGTAAGGCCTTTAATAAAGTGTGACTCAAGGAAATTGCCCGCTCCTGTCTGCTTCCTGTGAGACAGTATTAGCAACCGTAATTAGCGGAATCACCCTGTCTCTAACTGTAAAACATGACACTACCCCTAACTGTATACTAGTTTCAGTTGCATCTGGCAGACTTGTTCAAAGTTCTGCACAGCACACTCAAAAGAATTTACTCTCCTACAGCAGGGCCAAAAGCGCGACGTCCGCTCACTACAGGAGCTAAGACGCTTCTCCTCGATAACAGCTCCAAAGGCTTCCCGCTGCAAAAATCAGCAACCCCACGCTATTTTTCGAGCTGGCCAATCCCGTGGCTCTAGACCAGCACAGTTCACTCCCACTATTATTTCCTGGCTTCTTCCAGCCAATTAAAACATTCTGCGCCTTACTGCGCCTAGAATGTTCTGGAACAAACTGAAACTCCGTTCAAAATTGAACTCACCAATCGTGTCTCGCCCTCGCGCCGGAAAAGGTCATTGCACTAACTTAACCGCGATTCTTAGAAAGCCCCAGAAAACGTTAAGATTCGTCGGAAGGCTCCCTTAGGCGCCAGCTCATCTCGACATAGTGGTGTTGGCGTAACGCCCGGCGCCAACGAGGCGCCGTCCCTCGAAGCCCAGCCTGTGTTGTTCGCGCGATGGCTGCCTACCTGGTCCGGCGGCGCGTCTCCCCCAGTGGGAAGCTTTCGCATCCCGACTCGTAACAGTCGGTTGTAAACTTCCGCACCCCTCTGCCCTGCCTTTGGGCAGTGCCGTAGGTCCGCTCCAGCCAAACTCCGTGAAAATATCACCTGAACCCCAACTTCATGCAACATCCGAATTTCTTAATGTTAATACGCGTCTTATGCCGTCTGATACTCCCTATATTAGTTTCGATAGGCTGATTGCCTGATAAATAACATAATAACCGATATCTAACTCGTCTCTGCAACAATTATTATACTACAGTGAGGTGCAAAATACTGCTACCTTATATTGCTACATGTGCATCTCAGTTGTATCATCTCTTAACACATGGCAATGGACAAAAAACGTTTCTCGTTAGTTCAATAAAGATTTTATTTTTAATCAGTTTCAGGAATTCGTGAAATTCCTCTGGCAATAAATGCCTTAATATTGTCAGTCATCAGTTTCGTTACGAAGTTATTATTGCCCTATGTGACTGGAGCTATGTCAACAGCTATGTAAAACCGCAAGAGTGATGAATACATGGAACAGAAGCAGCTAGAAGGCCCGAATGAAAGTTGTGAAAAGTGGCTTCAACGTTTGTGGTTGATGCCTCACACCTCTGTTGTTATTCACCACATCGGACAATTGGCAGACTACTGGCAATGGATGGAAATTGAAAAGAATTTGTGAGAAATGGTAGCTAAGTGTTGTAAAAAGTCTAATATCAAAACGGACGTGCACACACGTATATGAAAATCAATTTTTTGTACTTTACGAAAATTTCCTCTTTCCTAATGTGCTGACTTTTAATATTATGAATAATTTTGCATGATATATTTTTTTGTATTTTAAAGAAGCAAATTTTATAATATTTTCCCAATGTTTGCCCATGTTGAAAAGGTTTACTTTCTTACATCTTTCCACCACCCCTGAAGTTTTTGTCAGAAAGCAATTAGTCGCTTAGTCGGAACTCGTGTCAGCGGTCATCGTTGGTTTTCCCCGAAGACGTATCATCGAGTCCGACACTTACTCCACTAACATACCGCGAACTCCGATGTGCTGCATCGTACAATGGATGTTGACGTGGTAGGAGATTTTTAACGAGCAGAGCATCTGCAAACTGTCTGCTACATAAAAGTGGGATAAGGATATCATGTAGAACAAAGCGGGAATTATATCAAAAAGTTAGAAGTAGTTGCTACCAAGCTTCGGTAGCCCATTACAAACAGTACTGTAAGTTCTTAAAAATGTTATTAGGAAGGCAAAGAGTATGTGATAAGCAAATAGAACAGCTGATTCACAGGATAAAATGAAATCCATACAGTCAGTTTTGAAGCAAGTGTCTGGTAAGCAGCAAAAGGTCGACGTTATGAAATCAGTATATGGTACACATATTTCTATTTATGTAAGTCAGATATATGTACAGTATTTAAAAATCATTTTCTGAGCATTGCTGGTGAATTAAATAGAAATTTAGATTCTACAGGGAATCATATGACACTCTTGGCAAATGTCTTTCCGAGATTGATGTCTGAAATACTCCTCTGTGATACAGACAAGGGGGAGATTGAGCCAATAATTAAATCACTGAAGACTAAGGACTCACGGATATGACGGGGTGCCTAACAGAATGTTGAAGTACTGTGCGACACATGTTAGCCCTGTATTTACCCATATTTGTAATTTTTCCTTTAGGAATGGCCAGTTTCCTGTACGATCAGAGTACTCAGTATTAAAGCCGCTTTATAAAACGAGAGAAAGGGATAATGTAGACAATTTTAGACCTATTTCTATGCCATCAGTGTTTGCTAAAGTTATTGAAAACGCTATGTATGTAATGGAATTGATCATTTTATATTACACGATTTGCTATCAAATCTACAGTTCGGATTTAGAAGTGGTTTACTAACTGAAAATGTAATATTCTCTTTTCTCTGTAAGTTACTCGATGGTTTAAATCAAAGGTTTCGAACGCTAAGCATATTTTTTTATTTAACTAAGGCGTTTGATTATGTTTATCACATAATATTTCTCCAGAAATTGGACCATTACGGAACATGGGGAGTAGCTCACAATTGGTACACCTCTTACTTTAGCAACAGACAGAAAAAGGTCATTATTCACAGGCTTGAGAATGGCTGTGATGTGGGGTCTGAGTGGGGTACAGTCAAGTAGGGGCTGCCCCACGGATCCGTGTTGGGGCCACTCGTGTTCCTTATTTATTTAAATCACATGCCATCGAGTATTACGGGTGACTCTAAAATATTTCTGTTTGCTGATGACACTAGCTTGGTAGTAAAGGATGTTGTGTGTAACAGTGGCACAGTTTCAAACAGTGCAGTTCATGACATAAGATCATGGCTTGTAGAAAATAAACTAACGTTAAATCACAGTTTTTACAGTTTTCAACGCACAATTCAACTAAACCTGACGGTTTGATTTCACAAAATGGGCATATGATTTGTGAAACTGAACAGTTTAAATTTCTAGGTGCTCAGATGGATAGAAAACTGTCGTGGAATGCCCAAGTTCAGAATCTTGTTCAAAGACTTAATGCTACAATTTTTACTATTCGAACGGTATCTGAAGTGAGTGAACGTTCAGTACGAAAATTAGTCTACTTTATTTTTGTTTGTTTATGTCGTATGACATTATATTTTGAGGTAACTCTTCCCATTCTAAAAGGATATTTTTGGCTCAGAAACGTGCGGTTCGGGCAATAAGTTCACGAAGCTCATGTCGACCCCTGTTTACGAGTCTGGGTATTTTGACATTGGCCTCTCAATATATATATATATATATATATATATATATATATATATATATATATATATATATATATATATTCCTTACTGTAATTTATTCTTAACAATATTAGCTTATTCCCAAGAATAAGCAGCTTTCACTCAATTAATACTCGGCAGAAATAAAATCTGCATTTGAATCGGACTTACTTAAATCTCGTGCAGAAAGGTGAGCGGTATACTGCTTCATCCATTTCAATAAGCTACCACTAGAATTGAAAAATCTTAGCTGTAATCCACGCGCTTTCAAATTTAAACTGAAGAGTTTTCTCATAGGTCACTCCTTCTATTTTGTTGAGGAGTTCCTTGAAAAATTAATATTTGTTGTATTCTTGATTGCGTTTCCTTAAACTTATGGCTTGACATTTTTCGGGTTCATAAACATCTGATATTTATCTTTTCATACTTTTATGTTGTATTTCATGTACTGACACGTTCCATGACATTGCAGATTTGCTCCTCAATTTGATCCTGCGGAACCTGACGTGTAAATAAATAAATAAGTGAGGGGTCATAAATTGGAACCGTTTGCCTGTTGTCGTTAACGACCGACACCATCGATCGGTACACTGGCGTAAAACCTCAGGCAAAGTGTTTCAGCACAAGAAATATAGGTCCAGGTTCTTTCTTTTTATCGTGGAACGTTATTATGATATGAAATTGGTCAACCATAATTGTATTCTTGGCTTAGTAAATTCAACCTTAGAAACGTGGCAGTGTCTCCCTGGAAACATGTTACAATATTATGAATAAATCACAATCTACAGCACGTATTTTTATTTTTATGGCTAGTTTCGGCAGACTTAGGTCTTTCACAGGTCCAAAATGAGTAACAGCTGGTGCATGTAGACAAATAACTCCACTTTCATCGTTGTTTTGTTGAAAAATGTTGAAATGTATGTGAAATCTTATGGGACTCAACTGCTAAGGTCATCAGTCCCTAAGCTTACACACTACTTAACCTAAATTGTCTAAGGACAAACACACACACCCATGCCCGAGGGAGGACTCGAACCTCCGCCGGGACCAGCCGCATGTTGTTTTCTTTTTTGTGGTTGGTAACCGTCTTCTGTTCTGTTTTAATACGTTTCTACATCTTGAACAAAGTAAAGATCAGAAGCGAAAATACTTCTAAAACATTTATCGCTATGTGAAGATAAATTTCCTAATAACCAGACTTTCTATAAAACACCAGTGATTCGTGCTGCTCTAATTAGTCAGATACATAAAAGTAACTTTAGTAGACGTTAAACGTGATCGTTTTTGAGTAAAAGGTATTCATTTCTGAACTCATTTCGTTTACTGTCAGGACGAAAATCCTTGTTCATGTTAACTGAAAAGTACTGGCGATATCGGAAATATATATGTTACGTCTGTTAGTGAAAAAGAAGGCTAATTACCCTCTGAACTTTGACTTTGTTATCCGTTTCGCGCAGGTTTTTCCATTTGTGTTTGATTTCCTTTGCCTCTTTCGTTTCGGCGTAATAAGATTTTTAATTCGCTCATTTACTTCTTTTATTTTGTTTTAATGTGCAAAGTTAATGAAATGAAGTCCATCAATTTTAATTAGACAACGAACGATGTAAATAAATGTCACAACGAGAGAATACGGTTTAAGATTCTTTAACATGAAAATCTGCAGTTCTCGAATGTATGATACATTGCGTTAACGTTGCATTTTCCGAATTATTTCAAATCATTGCGATTTCTGTGGGTCAAATCAAAGCTAAATTCAATCGGTAGGTAATTTTCTCTGACAAGTACACGTGTGTTGGTCTGTCTCAAGCTCCGTTTAGACACAGGTTTTAGTTACTGGTACTGAACGACGTTCTATAACTTCAAAGTTTCGATCTCATGATCTAAAGGCCGGACAGACGTAAAACAAGTAATGTGTGGGTTTAGCAAACTCGACTGTTTTATTCACAAAATGAATTATCACACGGGCAAAGCCTTCACAGTCTCGTCCATGTGAGGTGAAGCACTTCGATCTCATAGAATGCCTGAGGGGTTGGAGAGGCACCTTTCGCTTGCTTTGGTTCAGAGGACCCACGCCGCCCTTTGCTCGGTGGTCCTGACAGTCAGGTTGGCTTTAGGAAAGTTAAAGACACCAGGTAGGGAATTCAGACGTTGCATTTGATCATGAAGCAAGACTGAAGAAAAATCAAGACACATTCATAGGATTTATCGATCTGGAAAAAGGGTTAGACGACGACAAATGGTACAAAATGTTCGAAAATCTGAGGAAAATAGGGATAAACTAAAGGGAGATACGGATAACAGACAGGTACAAGAACCAAGAGGTAGTAGTAACAGTGGAAGACTACGAACGAAGTGCTCGGATTGAAAATGATGTAAGATAGGGACGTAGTCTTTCGCCTCTACTGTTCAATCTATACATCGAAGAAGAGGTGAACAAAACAAAAGAAAGGCTCAAGAGTGGAATTAAAATTTAATATGGGAGGATATCAATATTATGATTCGATGATGGCATTGCTATCCTCAATAAAATTGAAGAATAATTACATGCTCCGCTGAACGGAATGAAGTCTAATAATTATACTATATGGATTGAGAGTAAATCGAAGAAAGACGAAAATTATCAGAAGTACCATAAATGAGAGCAGCGAAAAACTTAGTACCAGGATTGATGGTCACAAAGTACACGAATTCTACTACCTAGGCAGTAAAATAGTCAATGACGGACAGAGCAAGTAGACTAGCGCTGGCACAAAGGACTTTCCTGGCCGTGAGAACTCTACCAGTATCAAACATAGGTGTTGATCTGAGGAAGAAATTTCTGACAGGGTAAGTGTGGAACACAGCATTGTATGATACTGAAACATGGAGTGTGGGTAAATCAGAACAGAAGAGAATTGAAGCATTTGAAATGTGGTGCTACTGGCGAATGTTGAAAATTAGATGGACTGATAAGGTAAGGAAAGATCAGGTCTTTCGAAGAACCGAAGAGTAAAGGAATAAGCGAAAACGCTGACAAAACGAAGGGACAGGATGATGGGCTATCTGTTAAGTCATCAGTGAATGACTTTCTTGGGACTAGAGGGGCATGCAAATGGTATAAACTGTAGAGGAAGACACATCCAGCAAATAACTGTGGACGTAAGCTGCAAGTGCTACTCTGAGATGAAGGTGTTGACACACGCGACGTTTTCGTCGCGGGCCGCATCAAATCAGTCAGAAGACTGAGGACTAAAAAATAAAAAAGGTCTTTTATATTTGCCATTTTTAACGTTCCGTGTTTCCTAAAATTTTATGTTTCCTAAAATTTTATCATCTTCTTTGTGCTACTTGTTTTCTTGAGGTAACGGTGGGCGTGTTGGTGCTGGTCGGATGCAGAGGGCGCGTCTCCCGTCACATACCACGCCAGGAGTCCTCCAACTGCATTGTGGGCAAAGCGACTCACCTACCTCGCGCCCTCTCACTCCTCCCCTCCCTGCTTCCCCTTGCTTTTATCTCTGACTCACTGTATCTTGGTTGCAACCGGGCTTCCCAGGATTTCCTGTACTATTATTTTTTCATTGGCGAGCGATGCAGTTCTTTATTTCTTTTTCAGAGATATGCCATCTTAAACGTGTTTTAAAATCTTTCAGCTGTTTTAGGGGCGATATAAATTTAATCATTTCTCAGTCCTCCTGAATAAAGTTCTCTACAGCTCACAGATGTAAAGTAAGCAAGATGCACGAAATAATACAATTAATCAAGCAACTCCAAGTTGCGCAGCAAATCCCGCAAACTGTGAGCTGACCAGCAAGTGGACAGTGCTAATTCGAAATCCGAAACTCTCTCAAAGCCCATGAAACGTTTGCCCGTATATAGATGGCCCAAATGGCGGCAGGACTGTCACCGACGTCGTCCTCTGGACGACTAGTGCCCCAGATGGCTTCCCGATAACATGTGCCCAAAACTCTCCTTCTCTAAAACCAGCTGCTGACTTTCCGGACAACTCTTCATGGAGCCATTACCATAGTGACCAGCGAGAATTTCGCTTAATGTACGTGTCACCAGGTGAACCTTGGGAAAATTTTAATATACAAGTGGTCGGCAGCGGCTGCTTGTCATGTTCCAGTCATTTGTCGAGCCCTTCGTGCCCGCATACGGTGGTGGCGGGTAAGAGCTGGTTGATTGGATAACAAGGTTCGGAGGGAAAAGGCCAGGAATTATCTCAGGTCGGCCGAGGGGTCGGCCGAGTGGCGCCGTGACGGCATGTTATTAGTTCTATGTGCCAGGGAGCCAATCTTAATGCACACTTACACTGAGGTGACAAGAGTCATGGGATATGCACATACACAGATGGCGGTGGTATCGCGTATACAGCGTATAAAACGGCAGTGCATTGGCGAAAGCTGCCTTTTGCTCTCAGGTGACTTATGTAAAGAGGTTCCGACGTAAATATGGCCGCATGAAGCAAATTAACACATTTGGAAAGCGGAGTGGTAGTTGGAGTTAGAAGCCTAGGACATTCCAATTTGGAAATCAATATTGCGAGATCCACAGTGTCAATACGAGGAGCGTTTGAAAAGTCCATGCAAAATCCGAGAGATGGCACCACTATCTAGGTCATGTTTAGTTAGTAGCATCTTTGGAAAGAACGCACACCAAGTTTCAGGCACGTGTGTGTGTGTGTGTGTGTGTGTGTGTGTGTGAAATCTTATGGGACTTAACTGCTAAGGCCATCAGTCCCTAAGCTTACACACTACTTAACCTAAATTATCCTAAGGACACACACACACACACACACACACACACACACACACACACACACACACACACACACATGCCTGAGGGAGGACTCGAACATCCGCCAGGATCAGGTTTCAGCCATATTGGGCTATTTCTTTTGTGTTTGGCATGCGTGTGAATCAAGGAAGTCGAGTGATTGTCAAAAAATGGGCGAAAATTGTGATTAAATATTACTTTATGAAAGGCAAAACGCCTCAGGAGACTAAAGACAATCTTGATAAACATTATGGTGATTCTGTACCTTCGATTATAACAGTTTATAAGTCGTTTAAAAATTTTCGGTGTGGCCATATGTGCACAAGTGATGCTCAACGTTCTGGACGCCCTGTGGAGGTTATTACTCCAGGGATCATTGATAAAATCCATGATATGGTGATGGATGATAAAAGAGTGAAGGTGCGTGAGATTGATAGTGCTGTGGGAATTTCAAATGAATGGGTACATAATATTTAGCATAAACATTTGGACATGAGAAAGCTATCCGCAAGATGGGTGCCGCAATGCTTGAACAAAAACGAAATCGTGTGAAGTGTTGCAAGGATGGTTTGAAGCTGTTCAGGAAGAATCCGCAGGACTTTAAGCGTCGTTTCGTCACTGTGGATGAAACATGGATACATTACTATACTCCTGAGACCAAACAACAAGCTAAACAATGGGTTACCAAGGGAGAATCGGCACCAAAAAAGGCGAAGACCATTCCTTTAGCAGGAAATGTTATGGCGACTGTCTTTTGGGATTCGCAACGGATAATCCTCATCGACTATCTGTAAAAGGGTAAAATTATTACAGGTGAATGTTATTCATCGTTATTGGACCGTTTGAAAACCGAGCTGCAAGAAAAACGCCGGCGATTGGGCTGCAAAAACGTCCTTTTCCATCACGACAATGCACAATCACACACCTCAGCAGTTGTGGTCACAAAATTAATAGAAACAGGATTCCATCTCGTTTCACATCCCCCATATTCTCCAGACTTGGTTTCCTCGGACGACTATTTCTTCCCCAATTTGAAGAAATGGCTGGTGGGACAAAGAGTTTATTCAAACGAGGAGGTGATTGCAGCAACTAATAGCTATTTTGCAGACTTGGACAAATCCCAATATTCGGAAGGGATCAACAAATTAGAACAGCATTGGACGAAGTGTATAAGTCTAAAAGGAAACTATCTAAAAAAATAAAAAACGTTTACCTCAGACACGTAAGTAGTTTTCATTTTTACACGGACTTTTCAAACGCCGCTTGTATTTGGCCAGAAACCCAAATTTCGAGCAATACCTCTCACCATGGGCATCAAACGACCGAGAAAAACCTCGTTAGCTTAAGGTTGTCAGTGCTAACAGACAAGCAACACTGTGTGAAACAGCAGCAGAAATCAATGTGAAACATACGACGTACGCATCCGTTAGAAGAGTGAGGCGAAATTTTGCGTTTATGGGCTGTGGCAGCAGATGACCGACGTGAGCGCCTCTGCTAACAGCGGCATCCCCTGCAGCGCATCTCCTGGGGTCGTGAATATATCGTTTCATCTACATCAACATACATACTCCGCAATCCACCATACAGTGCGTGGCGGAGGGTACCTCGAACCACAACTAGCATCTTCTCTCCCTGTTCCACTCCCAAACAGAACGAGGGATAAATGACTGCCTATATGCCTCTGTACGAGCCCTAATCTCTCTTATCTTATCTTTGTGGCCTTTCCGCGAAATGTAAGTTGGCGGCAGTAAAATTGGACCATAGACGATTGGAAAGACATGACATGGTCAGATGATTCCTGGTTTCAGGGTAGAGTGTGGCGCAGACCCGATGAAGCGATTGACCGAAGTTGTGAAAAAGGAACTGTACAAGCTGGTGTGGGTCCATAATGACGTGAGCCGTGTTTACACGGAAAGGGTGGGTCTTCTGGTTCAACTGAACCGATCATTGACAGGAAATGGCTGTGTTCTGCTACTTGGATATCATTTGCAGACATTCATGGACTTCATGTCCTAAAGCAACGGCGAAATTTATTTCTCTGACAGTTCGCCCTGTGACTGGACCACAGTGGGTCGCAGTTGGTTTGAAGAACATTCAGAACAATTTGAGGGAATGACTTGGCCACCAGACATATTTGGGACATAATCGATAGGCCAATTCATGCACAAAGTCCTGCACTGGCAACACGTTCACAATTACGGACGGCTGTAGATGCAACATAACTCAATCTCTCTGCGGAGGGACTTCCAACGACTTGCTAAGTCCAAGCCACGTCGAGTAGATACACTACACCGGGGGAGAGGAGGTCCGACGCCATATTAGCAGGTATCCCAACTCATTGCATAAGGACTTTCAGTGGCGTAGCGGCATCTGCCTTCAAAGGAGAAAGCTGCATTCACTGCCAAGGCGAGGGGCAGGGGCATATCGCAACTGCTTCCGCGAACTGCCGTGCCCTGGGGACCCTATCCTCCTCTCGAGATCCTCTGTGACTCACCTCCTGTGGTCAAGCAAGACCAAGGGACGGACACGTGGCCCATTCGTGTCTTAACGACGTAACTTGAAGCCTTCTTCCTGAGTAAGCAAGCCTTGTACTCTCCTCAAAAAGAGCCAAGAAATGAGCAGAAAAATAAATGTCACCCAGGAACATTTGACGGCCGCATCAGGAAGCATAGGAGCTCTCGTCCTAAATTGGTCGCTTGTGTCTACATTCTTTAAACTTTGGATGCATTGCTATATCCACTAGCAAAAATATCTTAAACAAGTACAAAATGTTGGTATTAAAGAAAACATTGGAAAATTTAGGAGTTGGTGACACCGAATCGATAAGAAAGTACTTTTTATGATATTATGTCTCTTATTTTAGTACAATATGAAATAAAATATTATAAACTATGTTATAATTTTCCGGAATTGAATAAATATCTGCCAATTTTAGGAATCCATAACAGAGTATTTGCTCAGTTATCATAATAATTTTCAAAATAATTTCTTTGCATATGATTTTTGTGAATTTGCAGAATAATTTACCGCTTTTCTGTGTTACAGATGTGGACAAATAAAGCACCTTCGTTTTCATGATCTTTCAGTTGCTACACTCTTTGCCTGTTGGTTGCAAATTCTACAAAGTTCCGTGGATTATAGAGCTTTATTTTGCAGCGTGGCTTGTAGATTCTCCTCTCCGTATGAGAAAAGTTTCGTTCCATGTAGTTGGGATATTACTCTGAAAATAACCACAAACTATTCATTGCTACTACATTGAATATGTTTGTCTGTATGATAAAACACCATCTTCTTGACAGTCTATTTGAATTGTATATATTTCCCTTCTGGTCAAGAGAATCAACTTCAGTACAGTATAATGTCGTTTCCACATCTTTCATCTACAGCGGTGCTGTTTTGCAGAGACTTAGCAAAATCACACATTTGTTCTTGTTGCCCTCACAACGTACAACCGTCAAATCGTCTTTCATACTAAAAAGACGATCATAAATTTCCCAGGCCTCGAAAGGCTTCGAGTAGATTTTTCTCCTTGTTTAGTTACAGTATTTCTTACTGGATAAGGTGGAATATTCATGATACTGTGTACTCTTATTCTGCTCACTAGAGACAGTGATTACTGAGTCCCATCACTAGAATCGGCAATATTGTAGTCTGTATCACCCAGTTCATCAATGCATTTTCACCTGGAACGCTAGAAGACGTGGCCTAATTATCTTGGTGACCATCACTGTGTGAATATCTGATGCCTTCTCGATCGAAGATTGTTTCATCTTAAAGCCATTAGGTTTTTGCTTGTGCCGACTTTAGATGTTCTTCTACCTTTGCAGGCAGTATGGCACATAATTATGTTCTAAGTTGGCAATAACAGTACCTTAAATACGAGTTCTGTTTATGATACAAACTTTAAGTTCATCTGAATGTGTTTGGACACTCAGAAATACACTTACCTTAGACTAAGCACAGGGATGTAGCTTTTAAAGTGCTTCTGACCTCTCAATAAAGATTATAATTGTGGTAAACTGACGTTACAAGTTATCTTGCTAATTAGCTCGGTATTTCGGTAAAATATAAGTAATGTATCGGAAAGGTAACTGGTTCGCTACGGGGTCTAAAAGACACACGCCATGTATTATAGAAAATAATTAATTAGACTTGCAACAACAGTGTTCCTTCTGAAGTACGTCAATTGCTTTCCAAGGATTACACAGGACATCAACTGACATAAATAAATCTTGAGACAATTTCTTGAGACAATGAAAGACTGTCGGACCTAAATGAGACTACGATGCATCCAACCAAATAACGATTATGTAACACATAGTAGCTACGGCGTGTTGGCTCTGAAAAATTAACCGCTTGAATCCGAGGTCGCAAGTTCAACCCCCATTAAGGCTCATTTGAAAGTTTTGTGTTAACAATTATGACAGGAAAAATGTTATCCGTTAGTAACTCACTATGTGCATCAACAGGGCGACAGGATATGAGTGTCCGGCAGGTGCAGAGATTAACCTTCTATGGGATACATGTATTACACTTTACAAAATGGACATCGTCGACATTCGAGAAATGTTCAAAACAAACAGTTAACTTGCATCATGAACATCGAATGAAAAATAACACGGCTCGGTGATCAGAAAGTTTCGTAACATCAAAATCGAAGGTGAAATCCTTGGGAGTTCAAATCGTGCAGGACGCTGAGCTAGGTATCACATTACACCAAACTGATTCTATATGCACTCTTCAAATGCATATAGAATCTATTGGCGTAATGGGGCGAAGAATTGAAGAAATGTGATGGCATGCAACCAAAAGCGATACAATCTGACGAGAAGCCTACCGTGAAACTGGCTAACTCTCAAGGCTTAGCTGCTTATACTACAATAGTATGTTTTATAGGCACTGAAAAAATACAAAATGCAGGGGATGAATTTGCTCAGAGGTTCCAGGTGATATGAATTGCAATGTCCCACTCTTCTGAGGAGGAATAGTTTGTTCTAAAGGAGTATGATTTTCACACACAGGCCAGAAATCAAGCAAAAGCAAGTTATTTTGACCAGCTATTGGCCAAAGGCAGTGCTCATGCCGTGGTTATAATTTTCTTACGCTAATTTTCCCACTCTTGCTTGCTGTGACGTAAATATTCCCTATTACCCTTTCAAAATCGTAGGGGGCAAAGCAATACATAGCTATCCAGCCAATTTACCGTCCAGGTTTACAGTTGGCATAACTCCATACGGATGCGATAATTCATTGATGTTAGTTGATATTGATATACAACTTTTAAAACTCTAATTTCCAGGTCCCTTTCATATGCATTTCCTCTTCAAATGCCAAATGGCTGGATAAGTTTGTTTATTATATGAATGTGTTCGAAAGAACACGTACCACCCATTCATATAACTGATTCGCCTTGATGGACAACTAATCCACCGTCTCCACCGTGGATGCACAATTATGTCTGTCCTCTTGCGGGGCCGCGCGGAGTGGCCGCGCGGTTAGAGGCGCCATGTCACGGATTGCGCGGCATCTCCCGCCGGAGGTTCGAGTCTCCTTCAAGCGTGTTGTTCTTATCATAAGTTAGTTTAAGTAGTGTGTAAGTCTAGGGACCGATGACCTCAGCAGTTTGGTCCCTTAGGAATTCACACGCCTCGTGCGGGAATCGCACAGTCTCGATCATTGATGACATGGGCAGTGACTGCGGATAGGCGTTCCAAGATAGTCCACAAAGCTGCGATGAACACTGTGTCCGGGCCGCGCATTGGTTAACGCAACTGTCTAGTAAGGAGGCGATATGGGTTAGAACCCCAGTCAGCATACATTCTCCACTCGTCGCCGCTAATTCCGCGAAAAGTCTCGATGTAGTTGATATCTATAGCCCCTTACCTTACCTCTCCTTTCCCCCCTCCACCATCTTTAACTTAAATACAAAGTTTGCTCTTCTCATCTACGTATTTTCGGGCCGATTCCGCAGTTTACTGTGCATCGTCAAGTTGACGCTTTGTTTGAAATATCGTTAAGTATTCCAATTCCGTAGTTATGGAACCATCCACTGCTTCTCTTGAAATAACTGCAATCTCTGTCACGCCCAATTTGGTGCGCATAACTTAGTAGATCGCTATCATGAGCATTCTGTAAACTGTATCGAGGATCCTTGAAACGGCCTAACGCCAGTTTTTGAAACAAGTGCGCCTTGTCCTTCCTTGAATATCGGTAGTTTTTCTTGTACACAACAGGATTATATCGCTGCGGAATTATTCAAAATCTGTTCATAATTGTTGCTTAGTATGCTGTGAACGATCTTCCATATACTTCTGAGGTCATCAGTCCCCTAGAACTTGGAACTACTTAAACCTAACTAACCTAAGGACAGCACACTCATCCATGCCCGAGGGAGGATTCGAACCTGCGACCGTAGCGATCGCGCGGTTCCAGACTGTAGCGCCAAGAACCGCTCGGCCACCCCGGCCGGCGAGCACGTACTCCTCATCTCCTCATGTACATTATCCGCACCACACATTCCATTGACTCACTTTGCAGAAACACTAATATTTCATCTGCCACTTCTCTCTCATTCTGCGAAATTCCCTGGGTTCATTTCTGACGAAATGTTAACTTCGGTAACTGTTGTACGTAAAATCAATGTTCGCTTTGTTTGTCGTTGCCGTTGCTCTGCTTTATATCAACACGGATGGCAACGTAGCAATGTTGTGAGTTACTCGTCGAATAAGCAATTCTGTACGCTCTATAGCTTCATGCTGTGCTCAGCATTTGATACATCCAGTCCAGCCCCCGGTTGCCATTAGTAGCCAATATTGTGGTTGCGCGGTAGACAACATGTGGGTGTCGAACGCTGTAAACATCTTTGCCCTTTTGCGGCCTCGCACTCAAGGGTTTTTTTTTTTTTTTTTTTTTTTTTTTGTGAGTGAATTTGAGGCAAATAATGAATGGCGGAAGAGCCTTTCAAAAGACTCCTCTTCGCGCAGTGATTAAGACCAGCCATAATTCAGCTGCGATGTGGTCGCTGGACGTGGCTGCCCGGCGTCTTAATCCGCAAAGTTAAAGATTAGCCGGGCTGCAGCTGAGCTGTGTGTCAGGCGAGGCGCCCCACAATGGCTCGGCTTAGCGGCGGGGGAGGGGGTGGGCTCTGCCCCGCAGGAAGAAGCCAGCGGCTGCGAAGAGCGCGCCGGTCACCGCCGCCGCAAATTTGTGTGCGAGACAACCGCCTCCACTCTTAAAATTAAATTTGGGCCCCATTCCCCACCGTTTTACCGCAGACGTTTCGCCGTTCCCGCCTCCGATATGAATAATGTATTACGCGCGAAAATTATTGAACAACTGGGAAATAAATCGCGTCCGGCTCCTCGGTGGCAAGTGGCCAGGGGTAATCTTTTAGCGATTCAGCGGCGTGGCAGGCGCCATTAGGCGGGTGAGAGCTGTGTAACTAGGGCAGTCTGCTGCCAGGTGCAGGGAGGAAGGAGAGCTGGATTCTCTGACAGGGCGAAGGAAAGGGGGAAGCGGTGCTCCGATACCTCTGTGCTTGCACTCGGCGACACTGAATCAGTTCTGGCAATCCCATCGACTACCCAGCGTCGCTGCAGCTCCCCCGTTCACGTCGTCTAGAGGGCTAGGTGGTATTAGATCCTCCTCGTGGTTGGCTTGAAAACCATCTGAGGACTACAAAAATTCAGATCGGCTTCTTTCCCTCTGGTCTTTCTAATCACCCTATGTTTTTTCATTCACAAACATTTCAACCATCCACTCTATTCTCTCCCTGACCGAGCGAGGTGGCGCAGTGGTTAGCACACTGGACTCGCATTCGGGAGGACGACGGTTCAATCCCGTCTCCGGCCATCCTGATTTAGGTTTTCCGTGATTTCCCTAAATCGCTTCAGGCAAATGCCGGGATGGTTCCTTTGAAAGGGCACGGCCGATTTCCTTCCCAATCCTTCCCTCACCCGAGCTTGCGCTCCGTCTCTAATGACCTCGTTGTCGACGGGACGTTAAACACTAATATCCTCCTCCTCCTCTCTCCCTGATGGCTTGGTATTCTAATACTGTCCTGCAGATCTAAGAAATTTTTATGTGGAAGTCACCCGGTCATAAATCTATCCCGAATTCTCAATCCTTCCATATACCTTTTTTCTTCTTCGATCTAACGCAATTTATTCTTCCTGTAGCTAAGAAACTGCATTACCTGATGTGCCACCCTCTCTTGAGCCGTTCTAAGAAAATATCCGAATAACGGTTTTCTTCTCCTGACGGCCTCTGGCATTCTCTTAATATTGGTTAAAAGTTCTTGGTTCGTCTTCTTAACTTGTCGACTACGAGGTCCACATTTCCTCTTGAGGACCATACAGAAATTCTAGTCTCTTAAGTAATCTTTCCATTACAAGTTTCAGCCTTCCTTCTGTGTATATATACATCGTACATGGTCATGCATCGTGTATGACTTTCAGCCAAAGAGTCCTAGGTTTCGGATTCGATCACAGCTACTGTTTCAGTTATGAACACAAATCATCAGCAATGGCAGATAGAGACTTGACGGAGAAGGCGGACAGAAGTACAGGACAACCTCTTGCCATTCTGCTGGAGAACTGCCCCTAACAGTTGGAAGAAACGACAGTGATTAACACCTTGACAGTGCAAGAGGCAGTGGAAACCACTGCATTAAAAACACGTTATGTATACCCATAGGATCCGTGACTGAAAATGATAATGGTTTCTCCACTGGCAAAACATTTCGGGTTATTCCTTCTTAAGAATCTCTGGAAGGGGACTGCCAAAGGGGCGAAAACAATGCGGAAAGACTGAATAACAAGCGAAAGAGTAACGTTCTGCGAATCGGGGCTTCAAATACCAGAAGCCTCAATTTGGTATGGAAGAAGAAAATTCGAAAAGCGAAATACAAGGCTCAGTTAAAATACTGTGGGGTCACTGAAGTCAAGAAGAGAAACGATAAAGGTTACTGGTCAGACAAATATAGGGTAATTTCAACTGCAGCAAAAGCTGGTGTAACGGGAATAAGATTAATCACGAACAGGGCAGCGCCTGAGTCAGTGTGAACAATTCTGCGATAGTATTATTCTCACCGGAATCGGTAGGAACCCAACGTCAAGTACAACAACTCAGTTATACAGAAGGAAATGAAGAATCTGGGCTCGCTAGTAAGAACGAGACACGAGAAACACTAATACATGTCTTCAGTATGCGTTAGTTGGTAATAGCGAGTCAAAAATCAAAAGAGCAGGACTCATACTTGGAAAAGGCCTGGGAGCGGGGGAAGATACTACCTGTATTACATCAAGGCGAAACAGAGTTTTCGAAATCGAGTATTGAGTTGTAAGGCGTAGCAGAGACTGGCTCACAACAAAATTTAATTGATTAAAGTTTACGAGACTAGTCCAGAAGAATGTAACTGAAAAAGAGAAGGATACTGTTGCACTGAGGAATGATGAGATGCATTTGAAGTTCTCTCCGGCTATAGATACTGGGCTGTTCACTTGAAGAGGAATAGACATCTCTAGAAACGGCGATCACAAAAGTTGGAGAGATGAACATAGTTATACAGAAGGTAACTGGTAAGAGCGGAAACAGCACCCTTGTCTGCTAGGGTTTATTTAACAGAGAAGAGTTTTTGGCTGCTGCCGAGTAGTCCACGATATAACTTGTCAAAACCTCGATACCAGATTACTTGGCCATCCAGTTTGGGGGTTGTGGCGATGGGCTTGTGTCCATTCCATGCCAAAAATTTCACGCTGCCAAAACCGACCAGTCTAAGTCTCAGATTTTGGACGCATCTACAAGTAAACGACAATGGAAACGGAAATGGACTGTACATGGAATATATAAGATTTACTAACGAAAGGAAATAGAATACTAAATCAGATTGAAACGCTGGAGCTCGATGTATCTGTACTCAGAGAAACGAAGAAAAAGGGAGCAGGGGAAGTGTGCTGAATAGTAATATCCATTTTTTAAGTAGAGCATCAAAATACATAGGAGGAAGAAGTCGGGTGTCAACACTGCTTAAATCTAAATGAATTGAACAACCGACATGGGTATGATGTACAAGTGACCGATTTTTAACGCTTTGCATTGTGCTCTATGGACAACCCACTATAATAGCAGGAAATAAGCGGTAAATGAGTATGAACTTTGCAACGAGAAGCATAATTTTCATCAGGAAGTTTGACGATGACGAAGCCTTGGAATTTGTAATTTTAACAGCATGGTTATTCATAAAGACACAGATGTGATAGGGCATCACGGAAATGAATTAGGGAATAATAGCGCTTGCAAACTACTATAAATATGTAGAGAATATGAATAAATAATTTCTGATACCTTATCCCAACACAAGGAAATACTCATCTACACTTAAGAGAAACCATTGTGCCGGCCGCGGTGGTCTCGCGGTTCTAGGCGCGCAGTCCGGAACCGCGCGACTGCTACGGTCGCAGGTTCGAATCCTGCCTCGGGCATGGATGTGTGTGATGTCCTTAGGTTAGTTAGGTTTAAGTAGTTCTAAGTTCTAGGGGACTGATGACCACAGCTGTTAAGTCCCATAGTGCTCAAAGCCATTTGAACCAGAAACCATTGTGACATATCCCTGACTACATAATAGTCCGTATAAACGGAAAAGTTAGAGTAAGAGATGGAAGAGTACTTGAACAATCTGAACGTGCAAGGATCCACTATATGCTAATAGGGACAATCACTTATTTCTTCAGACAACAGAGATCTGCTGTAAGAATTCAACATTGCAGGAATCCATATTTAAACCAAAGCTGCCTCGATGGATTGCCTGAAATGATGTTGACAGACAATGGTCCTCGATTTGTTCCCACCAAGTGTGAACAGTTTTGTACCGCATCTGGCATCAATCATATCATGAGTGCACCATTTCACCCACACTCTAATGGCGAAGCTGAACGCTTTGTGAGAACTTTTTAGTAACAGATGGACAAATTTCCTGCGTCTCACACATGGAGTCAAACTCTGTTGCTGTTCTTGTCTTACTATCACTCCCAGGCACGCGATGGACCATTGCTGGCGGAGTTGTTACGTGCACGGCGTCACTGTACATCCCTTCAGTTGCTGCACCCGCCGTTCCAGGTGGCGCCCATTGCGCCCAGATAGGCAAAGCATCAATCTAATAATTCAATCTTTTACTCATTGTTTGGCAGACAGAGGGACTGGAAGAGAGGCACCATTTTACAGCGTATTGGATGTTCTGTGTTTCTCCTTCAGGGACCAAGAGCATTGCAAAGACATTGCCAGTATGAAATTGGTCCTTGAGAATTGCGTGATCCTGCGGCAGTATTTGTGCTTTAAGATTCTATGGTTGGCTGGACTCAACAATCCTCGCTGCCTCCAGTTGTTGTGGGTTCCATGCTATCGGCAACGGCCCCGGAGTTGATGGACGTCGACGCGCTTTCACTGTTGTCGCTTCGTCGATGGCCACTGTCGTCAGGGGACGAGCCCCTCTTCCCAGCAGCTGTCCCACGCATCGAGCTCCTGTACAGTCATCCAGATGTTTCCGTCTTTATTGCTGCTCCACCTCTGCATGTGGGTGGGTACCCTGAGCCCGGTGATCTCAGGACGTATGTTGGGCCACAGGAACTAGCTCAGCATCAGTCTCAGTTTCGACTCCTGTCTCCTCATTGCCACCTGATATCCAGCCCTTCCCCCTTTGTCGTCGTTCACTCATCCCCACTACAAGACGAAGTTGTGGGGGTGGGGGCAGTGGAAGGGATGTAGTATCACGTACTGCTAGCACAACATAGGCGCCATACCAACGGAATTGAAAGTGTCTGTGAGACACTGATAGCAGTTGTAAAGGATTCACCTGACCCAATGGAAAACGCTCATTGAGCCACTTCCGTAGCGACTCGGTACCGTCCAGTCGCGGTTCCAGTACCATAGTTCGTGCTTTACTGCAGAGCGACATTTCTTTGTGATAGCTGGACTCTACTTCTTGCTGTATTATTTGTAATGAGTCTTCGTACACTTGGTAAAATACAAGTTAAGTAAATCTTGTGTTTGCTGTGTTACTTGTTCACTAATCGTTTCTGCTCCTGTCAGGCTTTGCTAAGATGACAGCTGCTGCATCACTCTGTAGCTCTCCTTTCCGTACCATTGTGTACGAGGTCGTAACACAACATCTGCTCAATAATTTTGCATGCAACTTGGTGATAAAAACAATATAGACAACAATGGGAAATTGAGCAGTCGTGGGTCGATAGAGATGGAGGTGCCAGAGAGTCAGTTCAGTAAAATGTAAGTTAAGTTAGTTAATTTCATACTAAAAATGCACGGAATAAGGTTCGGCCTGAACGTCAACCGAATAATCCACTAACCATTATAGCACAGTGAAATCAGTGTCTAAGGGAAAACAGGTCAAAGAACAAAAGAAATGATGACATCTACGCCACATGTAAAGAGAGGTACAGCTTTTGAAATGAATAAAAGTGCTTGGGTTCACTGTTGATATTGTTTCCGATGGTTCCATTAAAATCGTCAGTCCATCTACGGTATTTGTGGGTAATTTCGTGCAAATGTTAGTGACAATGACGCCTATGCCGAAAGTGAATGAAAAGTGTTTTAAGTGAAGTTTAAAAATGCAAAGGAAAAATATCACAGAATTAAGCACATTATCACAATGCTAAGTATATAGTGTCATAGAATTAGGTGTCCTACAACGAAACTAGGTAGGATGCCCACTTCGCGTACTACATTTCGTAACTTCAATAGTTTTTCATTTCTTAAACGTTCTTTATCATGAGTTAGTAGAGAAATTTGTTGGTCATTTAAATGTCAAGTACACGATCTATAGAAGTTAGGTAGGTTTACCCTACTTGTGGTCTTTGACAAAGAGGAAATAATCGTTATCGTATAATTTGAAACTTTTACTTTTCCAACAATGTTATTAACTGCAGGGTAATACCGTGCAAATGCCTGAGCATTTTGATGCAAATCTGCTGAGACTGAGAAACACATGCTTGAACATAAATACAAATGCTAGCCAATCCTGCAGATTGCGCTGTCGTATTTGACCCGAACGGCGCCTTTGCAATGCCATCAATCCGTTGGAAGCGTCACTCGAGGACAGATCAGAATTCTATGTAGTTCTTAGTGCATTATGTCAGAGTTAAGTGAATTCGAATATGGGCGAATTGTTGGTGCGTAAGATAGGTGCTTCCGTAAACAAGGTGGGCAAAGTGTTTAGTGTCTGAAGACACATGGTATCGAAGATCTATACCCCATACACGGAAAGCAGAAGAAAATCATCCGCTAAGTCACAATGCGGACGAAATTGTGTGTTAAGTGATCGCGACAGACGGTCGTTGAAGAGGAAATAAGAGTGCGACAGCTGTAGAAATCATTGCAGGTCTGAATTTTGCACTGGAGATCACAGCATCAAAAGAACACGAACCGAGCTCGAAAAGTAGTGTATTGCATGGAAAGCTGGAATTTCAAAACATCTCGTTAGTGATGGGTATGCCCGTAACAGGATAACATCGTGCCGTCGCCATAAAACTTGGACCTTGGACCAATGGAAGAGAGTCGTTTGGTCGGATGAGTTTCTTGTCACATCGTTTTCAACTTCCGGCCGAGTTTATGTCACATGAGTGATAAATGGTAGGGGTTCGGTAATGATTTGGGCAGCCATATTGTGATATTCAATGGCCCACATAGCTACTCAGCAAGGTAGCATCACTGCCAAGCATCAAGTGACAATTTCGGTTCATCAGGTCCATCTCATGGTCAAGTGTCGGTTCCCCAATGTCAATCCCTTGCTCCAAGACGACATTACCCCTGTTCACACAACTCGTATAGTCCAGAACTGATTTTCTGAGCACGGGAGTTAATTGGCGCATCTCCGTTGGCCACAACAAACACCATATCTCAATATTCTTGATCCTCTGTGGTGTACTTTGGAGAGAAGTGTGCGTGACCTCTATCCGTCTACATCATCGTCACCTGAATTTGTCACTATTTTGCAGGAAGAATGATATTTGATTCCCCTAAAACCGATGCAGAACCTGTATTCATCCATTCCGAGACGACTGGAACCTCTTTTGGATTCCAACCCTCACACTCCACAGGAACTGCAGCAGAACATTTCGGATGAGATTGCAGAAATTCCATTAGTCCACCATCCATCAGCCTTCGGCAACTTGCTGACCAGGGCCCAGAAGTGCATAGTTAGGCACTGAGAAGCAAGCTGCTGTAAATTGCAAAAGGACAGGCAAACTCAACTTGAGGGACGTACCTCCAGCATGCTGGAATAGCTTCTATCAGCAAATTCTGTTAATCAACAGAAAAAAAACAATCCAAGGTGAAATATTTTTACATTTTATTCATTCGGTGACTAGTTTTGGACCGAGATCCATCTTCAAATCATCATAACATAGTCGAAAATGGCACTGCTGAAGATGTCAAAAACGTACAATGAACGTGTACAGTGCCTACAGTTAAGTACTTAGGGAGCTGAAGAAGCGGCATGAAAGGCGCCCGCAAAGATACGTGGCGGTGTCAGACCTCGCGCTGCCCGACAAACATCACGCCGGAGTTGCGCCGCGGGAATTCACAGTCACTCCTGTATCGGATCGCCCTACGCCCGCAACCAAGGCGAGAAGGGCTACCAGGTAAGAAACAGCGTAGTGAAGAAATCCCCTAAGCAAAACAGATTCAAATCAAACAGTAATACTGGCTCAATAGCCCTTCACAAAAGGTAGCGCAATATAAATAAACACCTAAGCCCCTTCAATTAGGTGCAATAAAATGACAGGTTTTTAAAACAAACTGAATCACCTTGTTGTCCACTATGTTAGAACGTGAGTATCCATTAAGTTATGAATTAAACAAATTCATTCAGTAAAAACTCTAAAATAGACGAATTAAATTTAATACAATTTGCAATACCAATTAAGTAAATTGAAAATAGTTACATTTAATTGTATTGCGGTATAGCGCCGAAGATCAAATACGACCCCTCAAATTAGTGAGTGTTGATACAAAAACGTAAGGCCTGAGACGAATGCAGTCACATAAGAAAAGCCAAACGGCACCTTACCTCAGAAACAGAGAGGGCAAAGACGAGCATCTAACCAATTTCACGTTATTAACGGCCTCAAAATGGTTCAAATGGCTCTGAGCACTGTGGGACTTAACATCTATGGTCATCAGTCCCCTAGAACTTAGAACTACTTAAACCTAACTAACCTAAGGACAGCACACAACACCCAGCCATCACGAGGCAGAGAAAATCTCTGACCCCGCCGGGAATCGAACCCGGGAACCCCGGCGTGGGAAGCGAGAACGCTACCGCACGTTAACGGCCTCGTATGATACTAGCATCCCGGAAGGGAACCATATTAAACAATAGTGACGTGCTCCGAAACCTTTAGCTCAGTACAATAACTTTAAAAACACTATGAGGTTACAGTACTGATCACAACTTGCAGAGGAATTGTTACAAGTTATTTGGTTGGAGTGACACTTTAATAGGCTGTTAGCTCCAACTAAGCGAATCGAACTCGACGGTATTCTTCATAATGAATCACGCTTGAGAAATTCTTATTCTTTTTGTCTCCAAACGCCGTCAAGGCTCTTCGTCAGTCTCACTGGCTCGACAGTTTTGCACTTGGCCTGTGTTGCTCGTGCGCCGATGGGATATTTCGACGCCTCATAAGGGGAATCTTTTCCAAACATATAAACCACGAACTGAAATCAACTGAATGCTTGCAACACACCACATCACCACGAACCAACATCAGTTCAATCTTTGCAACACACTGAAATGTCATTTTTAGTTGAAATCTTTTTCGCAAAATATCAGTATTGAAGGCGGAATTTGTTATTACGAGAAACATGCGACGATAGAACTGTCAAATTGAACGTCTCATTCTCTTTCTCCTCTTTTTTTCCCTTATACAGGTGGGAGCAGAACTGTCAAATCGAACGTCACATTTAGTTCACTGAGATTTTCGTACAAAAATAACATCCAAGTTTCGGACTTTGTGGGTTTTTAGAAATATTTTCTTTCATACAAACCTTGTCCTGACAATTAACAACACAGCAAGAACAAAAAAAATCAGGTAATCCGTCGATCCTTTCTAAAGTGATGATCTTTGATACATGCGGCAACTGATTTTTATTTATATGGATTTAATTGCGACCGGTTTCGATGGTCTGTTCGACCATAGTAAGGTCCCTAGATAAAGGAAATATGGACTTAACATCATTCATGCAAAACGTGCAATATCATAATCTCAATACAAAATCATAAAAAGAACTTATGTTGGCTAATATTACACTGCATTATAAGAAATGTATTTGTTCTTGCTACCAGCACAATCTTAAATCGTAAATGAACCATAATTACAAATTCTGTAAAAATGTATAATTTTTACTATACTTTTGTATCTCATTTCAAATATTAGTGAATAAGTTCTAGCGTTTTTCCATGAGTTTAATACACATAGCAGAGACTTCAGTCGTCAACAATGCATTATCCTTCATTATTTACAACAGTTTGCCAACGATGGGTAACTTTACTATTGTGCAACTGTACAAATCATTCAGTTCTGAGGCGAAGAACTTGTCGAGTTCTAAGGGCATTTTCATCCGGAAACGAAGTTCATTGAATACTGTGTGATAGACAAAGGAAAAGGTGAAAATCTGATGGCACAAGATCAGATGAATAAGGTGGATTCGGAATGAATTCCCAACACAACTCCTTTATAGTGTTTCTTGTTAGTCTAGCAGGCGGGCGTTGTCGTGAAGTACTGTACCATCAGATCACGCAGTCTTCCTGGTCGTTGTTCTAGGATCGCATCTGAAAGACGTCTTAGTTGTCGACAATAAATGTCAGCAGAGGTGGCTATACCTCGGGGAAGCAGTTCGTAGCACAAATACCGTCGCTGTCCCACAAGACGCATAAAATTAACTTTTGTGCATACGCGCAGGTCTTTGTACGGTGAGTTGCTGCTTTATTCGGGCTCAATCATTCCTTTCTTATAAGTTAGCATAAAGTCACCATTTCTCGGTAGCAGTAACGATATAGGATAGGAATGATCGGTGTTGTTCACAAGTCATTTGCTGACTGGAAAGCAGGAGTGCAAACTTTCCCCATTGGATGCATATGTCGAACGATGGTGGAATGATGACAGATAAACACATCTGTCAGTTCTTGAGAGCGCTGAAGTGGTAGTTGGGGATTAATGCGTTTGAACGATCTTCATCAAGCCGCAAAGGTCTTTCTGAGTGTGGAGAGTCATTAACATCAAAACAATCCTCCTTAAAACGAGAAAACCATTTTTCTTTCTTCCTGTGGTCTACCCTTGGCCCAAATGTTTCTTTCTGCCTCCGCTGCTTCGCCTCTCTATTGAATTAAAACAAACGAATTTGTGGGAAAAGTTTCAATTGTTCCACTTGGCATTCCATCTCCTAGAGTCCAAAACAGCACTCATTATCTCCAAATGACTGAATTGCAATATATAAACTCAAACAGCAACAACGAACAACAAATAAAAAATGACAGTAGATAACTAAACCCAAAGGAGCCGGAAAACCAACATGCAAAACATAAACGCTACTGAAACGTCCCCTTTGAACAATTATACATGACTGTGCTTAAACTGACACACAATATTTTGTTAGCGCAACGCAATCTGACTTTCAAAATTCCCTACAAAAGAATGGCCCTGACTAACATTAAACTATACCTTTCACAAATCACTTACCTCACAAAAATCTTCGCTGCTCAAGCTACTGCAATACAGCGAACGCCACTACTGCCTGCTAAATAAAAGATTCAAACTACTGAAGGCACTAACTACTGATAGGCATAGTTAGCAAATGAGAGATTTTGATAGAGAACAAACAATGTATTTACCTTAATAATGTTTAAAAGTCACAATATATATAGCAGTTCATGACAAATTTCAAAACTCCGCCATCTCTCTCCCCACATCCACCACTGCTGGCGGCTCACTTCCAACTGCGCAACGCTACGCGCTGTTCACATCCAGCTGCCGCTGCCCAACACTACAATGGCGAGTATTACAACAATGCAAAGCAGCCGCAGACTGCACACAGCACAGCCAGTGATTTTCATACAGAGGTGGCGTTACCAATAAAAAAACCTAAACAGCCTACTTACACTACGAACTTACACACAACGTAATAATACAGAAACGGTGTTATTCTTTGCTTCAGATACATTCATCAGTTGCTGGCCCAGTACCCATTTTTAGGTGAATGGACGGAAATCGGTTATTACACAGTTATTTCAGCGAATGGATAGTCTCAGAGGAACACGTCTGCAAAGAAGCAACAATGTAAACTACTTGCTTCGCGAAGTATCTTGTTTTTCCTATCTGAATTCGGGGATGAACATAGTGTTCGTTTTTCTCTCAACCATTTCAGGAATATTTCATGTTTACACAATAAAACTTCACTGGTGAGTGAAAAATGATAAAATACAATAGATATTATTGGTATCTGCAGGGGATATTGTTGTGTTGCAGAACACAAAACCGTAAAGTTTTTTTCTGAACGTAGAAGCTCCGTCAGGAAATTCTGAATGGATGACCAGGAGCAACGCACGTAATTAATTTTTGCTCAAATTGGCTCCTTTGGGAAATTGATGTGTGCACCCCGTGTACTGGTCGTCCATTTTCATCACACGTGAAAGCACGCCTCGCCACTCCTGTTCTGAGCTGCAATAGCTTCTGTCTGAACGTTACAGACAGAGATTCAGCTGCTTCTAAAGCCGAATCAAGTACAGTAATTCATATAATTTTCCTGCCACATCATGCAGCTAAGTTTTATATTAAGCTTCATCACTTGAATGTCACCAACATATCCTCCAAATTCTACTTGACGCTGCATTTTTTTATAGTCAGTATATGAATTACTGGAAGATCCTATCTTTCTCGTCAAGGATGGGTTCACGTACATTACCCTCAGTACGAAATTACTTTGCTTTTACTTCCCTTGCATAGATTTACGTCTTCTGACCTGTAAATACCTTACATACACATACAATGACGAGCCGCAACATTTACCACCTATCACAACAAATTTACCAGTCACAAAATACTCAAGCACCTATAATTCTACCTTGTGGTAAATTCCATTGCACATGTGCCGAAATTTCACCTCTCTCCTGTTTTTTATACTTCACCAAAAAAAAAGCTTGAGTCAACTACTCCACCTTAGTTTTACCTCACCATTAAGTTTGACTGTTTTCTTATCTTTTATGTTTTACACCCTCATTCCTTGCAGTTTGTATGTATGTATGTATGTGTATATGTGTGTGTGTGTGTGTTTGTGTGTGTGTGTGTGTGTGTGTGTGTGTGTGTGTGTGTGCGTGTAATATCATTTCACACAAGTTAGCTGAAGTGTTTCAGAATGATGCTTTCTTATCAACATAATTACAAGCAATCCGATATGTCAGATTAACGATCTACCTCCTATTAAACGGAAGAAATTTACAAACGAAATAAGTGAAATTTAACGTATTATATACTTTATTTTCACGCAGTATATCAGTACTAAATCACATTTTAAGTTTTTACATTTTCACACATGCACAATATACGATCCAAGAGAAAAAAGACGGCGCATCGGGAAGGAATTATCCGTACCCAGGATGGAAATTGGTAGCCGTAATGTACATGCACAAACAAATGAGCGTTATTGACAATCGATAGAGTTTGGCACGATATCCCCCAGGAGGACATCCAAATTCTATTACTCAGTGCCATGCCGATTAACTGCTTGCATACGGTTGAGAGGTGGACCCACATGAGAAGCTCTTTCTCTTGAATAAATCATCCAGTTTTTCTGAAATTATGATTTGTTAGTCTGTGCTTGAATATCGTATAAATCTATTTCCGTCCCATTCGAACAATTTCTTCGTCGTGTGTTGTGTTTTTTATTATTTTTTAGTGTATTCACTCATCAATATCATAACTTTTCAGGCGGTATTGATCCCACGCATAGGCATTCACTGTTAACTGAAAGTATAGAATGTTTATCATCTTGTGCAGAGAAAGCTGGTTTGTGCTGCTTAACAATCGAAAGTAAATGTCGTTTGCTGTGAATGACATTACAGTTGTCTAGAATCCAACGCACACTATCAGCAATCATCAAAAGTGAGCTCTTTAACACTGCTCTGCGCAGTACGCGTCCTCTTCAGTTTCGAATACATGTATTTTTCTCAGGAGATGACAAATTCAGTAAAGGCCTCACCATTCAACTCGTCTGTCAATAACCCGACCTCATTTTAATTTACAAGTGTAATGTTATATCTGTTACTTACAAGGAAACCTGAAGTGTAACCCATGTGTGTAATGACTCCTCATATCCTCGTAATTATTTGAAGTTTTTATATGATACATTACGCAACAACGTGTAGTACAGTCTTATATGCTTCGCTGCACACTTTCTTAGTATAAGTCCATTGAGAAAGTCTATATCTAAAATAGCCTTTCCTACTGTTATTGGCTTATCAAACACTATATTTACTCCTTATTTCAAGAGCACGTAAATGATCGTTAGGAATAAAGCTTGTAACACGTACATCGATTAGAAGCAGGTTTATATTATGTCACTGTGTGTCTACAATTATGAAGTGTTTATTCTTTGTTAGTTAAGATCATTGATTTGTGTCAGGAAATTTGAAATATAGTAATGTATACATGGAAAAAGATAAATGATTGTTAAAATATTGAAATTTTATAATAGATGTATGTTTATAAAGAAAACTGTTATTGGAAACTGGTTCCTGCTTAGGGCACTAGTTCTGTAAAATGTAAAAGATGTAGGGAAGTCCCTCCGCAACAGAAGTGGCTTGGTGTGATGTCAAAGGTGGCTTTGGCTGTCGAACTGAGTGGCTCCTTGGTGTGAACGGTATGCAGTCAGTGGCTAGCCATTGCACGGTACACATCGACGGTACCGCTTTGCAAGGAAATTTGTCTCGGATGTGGATTTGGCTGTTGCTTGGTACTCTCGGCATTAAGGAATAGCTCTAACATATTAGAAATCCGCCGCTAAGAAGAAATTTTATGGAGCATTCAAACATCATGAGCCGTGAGTACAGTTACCCGCCATGCAGCTTGCCACCACAACTTCGCCACTGCTCCATGAACTTCACGCATACAGATATGTATCAGAGCATGGACTAGTTAACTTATCTGAGTGATTTATATAATAATCCAAGTGCTATAAATCTATGTTTAGAACCACATCCTCTATCCTGATCACGAACCTATGCAGGGTCTTCTACTAAGTGTTTAGAAAACCGAGTTTCCTTTTTCCAATGAACTTATGATTTATTTATGTTTGTCAAATGTGCAAAGATTAGCAAGACTTGAAGTTAGTTAGAATGTTTCTAAAGTACTCTCAGATTATTGCAAAGTATCTTTTTGCAAAAATTCAATGCAAGACTGTGTAAATGTTACTGTCTAAAATACCTGCTTTACAGATGATGAAAATGGCACATAAGTTAAACTTATTTTAAACATAATTTAGCCTTTATTACTATCATGAACGATTTATTTGAAGTTAATTGAACTCAGTGTTGAGCAATTTGCCTTGAAAAGTAAAAACAAAAACTATTCCAAGTGATGCTAAGAATTAACTTTAGTTGAATCAAATTTTGCTACTGAAACAAGCATAGTTTGTCGGTCCCTACCATATTCTTCTCATATTAGAATGATAATTGGAATATTATTGCTACTAAAGAAATCTGATATATTTCTTTAAATGGGAGTATAGACAGTTTAATTGTGATATTATTTGTTTCTTTTTATTTGGGATTGTTAAATGTTAGTTAAGTCTGAAGTCCCTCCTGGCCAATTTCTCTCTGCTTCTTGCCACAACTTCTCAGTATTGATACAAGTAGTGACCTTAAGGGTAACTACTATTAGTATGAGTTTGGTACATGTTTGCTTTCTATAATTACTAGTTTGTGCATTATTGTTAACTGCTGCTCCCCCACAGTTTAGAGCGTCTGGTGTCAGTTTGTATCCTATACGCTATTCAAAGGAAAATCTTAATGAAAGTCACTTCAATTACTAATATTCAATTTTCTTAAACATATATTTCTAAATTAATGTGCCTAATCAGACTGGCGACCATTCATTTTTTATTCATATATGAACTTTCCTACTTTCATTAAACCCTAAAGCTAAATCGTTTTTTTCTGTTAACTGCAATATATTCAAAATTATAGTCTGATACCTTCATCCATTAGATACACACACGGTCAAATTTCCCAAATTCTCTTGGAGGGTAACATTATTTCGTGTCATGGCAGGCTAGTGTTATATACTCCTTTGAAAATTAGTTTTTGCAATCAATTCAGATGCTTTAAATTTACCGTCCCAAAATGTCACAAGTTTTTTGTCACTAATCTTTCATGTATTTTGCATAGTTTTACCAAAAACATTACTCTTCGTAAGATTGAAAAAGTTCTCCTAAGAAATATCGTTCGCACTGATATGTTTTTGTGCATTAATCTCAATGTATGGCTTCACCCAGAGAGCGCGTTTCATTGGTAAATTTCTACGAAACTTTTTGTAATACCAGTTAATGATGCTGCCATTGCTTTAGATTTATGCAATGAATAACATAGTTTATCATGTAAGCTGGAAATTAATTTTAGTGTATTACTGCTAACGTACTGTTGCGTAATTTTTTCAGGATGTAAGAGCAAATCTGAATGAAAATCGTTGATACCCTCAGCATGTATGAAATCTACTTCTAAAATGTGTCCTGTGTCAGAAATGGCCTCAAAAATTTTGCACATCAATAGTTCAAGCACTCTGGGGGAAAGCTATACAAAATTGTGAATGGGAATAAATGCATAACTTCCCAGCTGTAAAAGCCAAATATATCAATATATACAAGTATAAGGTAAGATTAGACAGTTTTATCATCAAAACTAACCATGAAGATATATTTAGCAGTGGCTTGACTGCATGAACAGTGAACTATACTGCCTCTAATGTCTCCTCCAATAAACTGAAATTGTTCAGTATTGGAAACTGTCTGAAATTCTGCTCTGGTAATTTTCAGTACAGTCTCTATGCCAAGTCATGTGAAATATTGTAGTGTGCTGGATCCAGTTCATACGTTTTAAGACATAGTTTACACAAGTTTTTGATCACATCGGCAAGTAGTACCACGTCATTTTCCAAACATAAATCACAATGCTCTCCTAGTTTGCTACACGTGAATAAAATCTACACACTGCAAGATCTTTGATACTCACAGCCTGTTCTTGTTAAACTTCTGAATTGCAGGTAAATGATCTTATAGTAAAAACGAGTCTTTCCCTACATACTCTCTCGGAAATATGTCGTTCTCGTTGACTATATTAAATTCACATAGCCCACGTGGCAAATACTTTTTTGTGTGTGTTGCCCTTTACGTTTTGTGGTTACGTGCAAATCAAGTCAGTGCTGCATACACTCCACAGAATTTCGTAAATACAAGTAAACAGTATTCTTAAAATAGACGTGGCTGTTTGATGACACTACTGTACGAAGAATCTTTCACCACAAGGGGGAATACATAACCAAAAACGTCCGTAAACTTTAAGAAAAATGCGTTTTGGCGTGAACAACCATGTGAAGAAAAATCTGCCGGTTCAGAACCGGTTACAGTGCTATTTCTGAAATAAATAGTACTATCGTTATTGGCTGGTTGCTGTCTTCTTATTTGAAAGGGACTTTTCTTCTTCTATATTGCAGAATTTGGAGCATCTGGGAGAAAACGGAAGTGCAAAGTGTACCTATAGGCTGTCAGCACTGGAGAAGATGGTTAAAATGGCTGTAAGCACTATGGGACGTAACATCTGAGGTCATCAGTCCCCTAGACTTCGAACTACTTAAACCTCACTAACCTAAGGACATCACACACGTCCACACCGGAGGCAGGATTCGAACCTAAGAACGTAGCAGGTGCATGGTTCCGGACTGAAGCGCCTAGAACCCCTCGGCCACAGCGGCCGGCACTGGAGAAGAGAGAAGGGCACCCGATATTGAGCGCAGATTTTTCCTCCATTTTAAACTTAGCACAATAGTGCTATCACCTACACCTTACATTTCTTAAAAATTATCTACCACCACATTTGGAATGTGTTGTCATCAATTAACTGGCGAAAATGCTCTCACCAGGTCCAGGTGCCAGGACCACTAGATCCAAAAGCAGGTCTGAGCGATGTGCTGGAAGCCCTGTAGTTGTGCCACTGATAGTGCCCGAGATACAGTTCCTTTGTTCTCAGATCAAGTGAATTTGTTGGTCAAGAGATTAACGTCAGTTCACTCTAATTATTTACAAACCATTGAAGAAGGATTTTACCCTTCTGGAAGACGCCGGCCGCTGTGGCCGAGTGGTTCTAGGCGCTTCAGTCCGGAACCGCGTTGCTGCTACTGTTGCAGGTTCGAATCCTGTCTCTGGCATGGATGTGTGTGATGTCCTTAGGTTAGTTACGTTTAAGTAGTTCTAAGTCTAGGGGACTGATGACCTCATGACCTCAGATGTCAAGTCCCATAGTGTTAGAGCCATTTGAACCACCTGAACCTGCTGGAAGATGCTGTCTACATTGGCGTAGACATCAAACCTGTTGCCTGCAATAAAGTTTATGGAGTCAAAAGGAGACAAATGCCTTACTAGCACAAATCCTATGAAAACCCAGACGATCTTCACCTACAGCTTACCACTGCCCTGTGCCACTGGTGCAGTCCATGTTTCAAGCAGCTGTTCGCCTGGATGATGGCATATTCTAAAACAAACATCGACCTCGTGTATTAAAGAACTGGTTTTATCCTACCAAACGAGATGTTTCCATATATCCATTGTCCAGTTGCGATGATCCCATGTCTACTCCAATTACATTTGTCGTTATGTCTACATTGAGACACATCAGGGATGTCTCTAATGGAGCTCCATGTTCAAGAGTTTGCACTGATGGTGTGCTACAAAACACTTGTGCGCGCACTGGCATTCTATTCTGTCGTTAGATCTGCCACTAGTCGTCACCTGTCCTGCTTTACAGAGCTGGAAAGCCTACAAACTCCACATTCTGTGATGGGATGTGGACGTCCATAACACTATCGCCCATTTGTGCTTTTATTGTCATTCTATCATTTTCCATAGACACTCGCACCAGCAAGACGTGAACAGGCGAGCAGCTCCGCTGTTTCTGAGAACCTTATCATAGATCCTGTAACGTATCAATCTGCACTTCGTCAAAGTCACTTACATGCGACCTGCATTGTCACGTGAATGATTATATCATAGCTCTCTAATATCCTTTTATACTTTCGTTACTAGTAACGCCCATTATGCTACCATTGCAATTTTTTAGAACTGTTTCAACGAATCTACGAATTACAATAGTCTGCTACTGAATACGTTTTCATCCTATTTTCTGGTACTTATCAGCAGGTCCATTGTTCAGTCTGCCAACATGCCACGGAGAGTTTAGGTAATTTAGAGCGTGCACGTATGTTCACAGGAAACTGTCCGTCGAATTAGTGTACACCACAGTGACGTCATTCATCAATCGAAAATCCAGCTGCTATCATGGCACATAGATCAGTAAAGGTGTGCCCCATAGTGTTCATCCGCATCAGCAATACTAGCTGATGACCACTACTTACAAGGTACTGTGTACGATTCGTCAGTATTCCCCTCCACCGGCACCACCACCATCGCCACCATCACCAAGGTGCATGAAGATGCGAGGCAGTGGAACACCTGAAATGGAACCTGTAGCAGTGAAACGGATCCTCTTCACCAAAGAGTGCAGAATTTGTCTGACGCCTAAACAACGCTGTAGAAGATTACAGAGACAGCCAGGTGCCAATGAATGCATCAGCTATGCAGTCCCACGGAGGGTAGGTGAACGATGTTCCGAGCTAATATTGTGCATGGAAGGCGGATAGTCTCTTTTTTATAAGTCCTCTGATTTAATGCTGCCCGGCACCTCTCTTGTGCCAAATTCTTCATCTCAGAACAGTAATTACACGCAACGTCCCGAGTCATCTGCGGAAATATTCCATTTTCAGTCTTTCTCTACACTTTTTACCCTATTTAGGTCACGGTATCATGGAAATTAGTACCTGATGTCCTAACACACATCATATCATCCTGTCTCTCCTCAGTGTTCTTCATATGTTTTTTTCTTCGTCTGTTTTGCGCAGAACCACCTCCTTTCGTATCAGTACACCTAATGTTCAAAATCCTTCGATATTACTTCCTCTCAAACACTTACGTTCTCTTTTTGTCCTGTTTTCCACAGCCCGTGATTCAGTTCCAAGCAATGCTGTGCTTCAGATGTACATTCTCAGGATTTCTTTCTTCAAATTAAGGTCGAAGTTTGATGGTGGTAGCATTATTCTGGGCAGGAATTTCCTGTAGGACTTTTCTAGTCTCCTTTTCATGGTCTCGTTGTTTCCTCCATCAGAATGTTATTTTGCTTTCAAGTTAACAGAATTCCTTCACTTCGTGGTTCTCAGTTTTGATAGAACGCCTCTCACTCATTTCTGATACACCTAATTACTTTCGTATTTCTTCAAATTACTTTCAGTTCATCTACTGTGGTCAGTAAACTTGTAACTTTCTTTAAAAAAAGCTTTACGATTGCGTTGAATGGATGTTTGATCTGTGGAATAAGTATTGAACTCGAATTGTCGTGTTGCGCGTTGTAGGTGCAAGTGCTATGCTTACTCTGTATTATTTTAGAAAAACTTTATAAATCGATTGGGCAACGCAACTCCCAATACCAATAAAGAAATAAAGTCATTGCAAAATACATTCAGCCCATTAGGAACTGAATCATCAGGCCGTGTTCAAAACTGATAAATTTTGTCCCTATGCACATAGAAAATAAATTAAATTGTCTTACCTCTAAAGCAGCAACGGTGAAACGCGATATAGTCTGGTCTCTCATAAAAAAATATAAATATTCTAACTACAGTCTCAGCAGTGTGCAATACTGGCCATAATACTTGAAATGCACACGAAATTCATGATGATAAAGGAGAACATTTAAGAAAACCCAACTTCTTTGAAAAGTGTATGACCTGGACTGGGTGGCGGTACTGATTATGGTGAATTAATTGCACTCATTTTTTTAGCGAAATTATATTGCAAGTTAAGTTTGTCTTCCCAAAAACATCTGACAATTGAAGTTACGTTACTCACAACTGATTCATAAACAATGAGATTTGAACAGTATATAATATCTAACTTCATTAATCCAACATAAATGCAGATCATCAAACTATACATATATCTGTTATAAAATCGTAAACGTATTACAAAAATGAAATATCTAACTAGCCTTTTTATCAAAACCGTTTACATACGTTCTGGGGTTACTCAACAATCACAAATTACCAGCCAACTGATGTAGACTAACACGCTAGCAAAAACAGAAATCATAATTATTGAACACCTTTACCTTATTTACCACTCTTGGTGGCTTAACACAACACATCCCAAAGACTGCCTATTCTATGGTATTACCCTCACAGACAGCTACTTCCAACTGGGCGCCCAGGGCTCTCTTACTCCAACAAAGCAGCATCTCTGGCTCTGCGGTCGCGCACAGTCAGCGATCCGCATTATCGAACCTATCAGAGACATTCATCATTTATAGTATACTAGTTTCATTTTAATTTATTAATATTCTTATCTTATTCTGGCGCCACATACAAGTGCGCCCCAGTACACTCCTTTCATAACCCACCAGCGAGGCTTAACAAATTTGGCACATATTTGGAAGTACCTTGTATGACAAATATGTGGTAAATTTATCTAGCTGTATAACGTCATTAAACTTGAAGGAATTGAAGTGCTCAGGTGCACTAGTATATCTCATAGTATGGTTATAATATTATCTCTTTAACAAGGCTACTGACAAATAAATCATGTAAAGTGAGTCAGTATACAATCCTAATCGTCAAGATAATGGTATAGGATTGGATAAGGGAAAGGAAGAGTCATAGCAGAAGCCTATGAGCATGCTGAAGCGACTGCATCATGATCTCTACTTCTTTTTGTTTTGTGCAGGTTCAACAACTTAGTAGTGACCCATGTGTATTGCATTCAGTGTACCAATACATCTGAACTTCATATTATTTTCTTCAGTCATGTGGAGAGGTACAAGATGTAGTCGGGAACAGATTGCCGACAACCATAGTTGGCGATTACCATAATATCAGTAACGTGATGACCGTCATGATCACTGCTCTTTATAGCAGAGATTCTTCTGAGATCCAAACAACATATATAGTTACTTATGTTGAAGTATGAATACCAGTAGTAAATTGGTCCAATACCATGAACAAAGGTAGGAAACTGGATAATGGAAGGTACAAAAATGTAGCAAAGGTAAGGTAGTGGAAAATGACCATTTCTACCTATGTCAACACCGAGTAATTTATCTGATAAGAAAAGGTTCAGTATCTAAATGAAATTACAGACTGGGTGAAGCAACAAGGCTTTGCATCAAAGTGAATACTCAAAACTGAAAGTAAATAAGATAACATCAATAAGTGCGGCATCAAGCTGCCAATTAGACGTAGAATAACCTAACATTATACAGAATATCACTGGTTCATAGGATTATACTGTCGCTCTTGGTAGCCTTGTATATACATTATTAAGGAAACCTAACAGTAGAATCAAGAACTGAATGTCTCCAGGTGGCCTTGTACTTATAATATATGCAAGTCTTAACTAAAACAATTATAGAGAAAACATCATTCAGAGGCGCCAAGTAGCTTTCCTACATACATAAATGCTGACCTTAGGTGCTATAAAATGATAGGGGCTCCAAGTGCCTTGTTACATGAAATATGTTGTTTTGTGTTGTGGTCTTCAGTCCTGAGACTGGTTTGATGCAGCTCTCCATGCTACTCTATCCTGTGCAAGCGTCTTCATCTCCCAGTACCTACTGCAACCTACATCCTTCTGAATCTGCTTAGTGTATTCATCTCTTGGTCTCCCTCTACAGGTTTTACCCTCCACACTGCCCTCCAATACTAAATTGGTGAGCCCTCCATGCCTCAGAACATGTCCTACCAACCGATCCCTTCTTCTAGTCAAGTTGTGCCACAAACTTCTCTTCTCCCCAATCCTATTCAATACTTCCTCATTAGTTATGTGATCTACCCATCTAATCTTCAGCATTCTTCTGTAGCACCACATTTCGAAAGCTTCCATTCTCTTCTTGTCCAAACTATTTATCGTCCATGTTTCACTTCCATACATGGCTATACTCCATACAAATACTTTCAGAAATGACTTCCTGACACTTCAATCTATACTCAATGTTAACAAATTTCTCTTCTTCAGAAATGCTTTCCTTGCCATTGCCAGTCTACATTTTTATCCTCTCTACTTCGACCATCATCAGTTATTTTTCTCCCCAAATAGCAAAACTCCTTTACTACTTTTAAGTGTCTCATTTCCTAATCTAATTCCCTCAGCATCACCCGACTTAATTCGACTACATTCCATTATCCTTGTTTTGCTTTTGTTGATGTTCATCTTATATCCTCCTTTCAAGACACTGTCCATTCCATTCAACTGCTCTTCCAAGTCCTTTGCTGTCTCTGACAGAATTACAGTGTCATCGGCGAACCTTAAAGTTTTTATTTCTTCTCCGTGGATTTTAATACCTACTCCGAATTTTTCTTTTGTTTCCCTTACTGCTTGCTCAATATACAGATTGAATAACATCGGGGAGAGGCTACAACTCTGTCTCACTCCCTTCCCAACCACTGCTTCCCTTTCATGTCCCTGGACTCTTATAACTGCCATCTGGTTTCTGTACAAATTGTAAGTAGCCTTTCGCTCCCTGTATTTTATCCCTGACAACTGTAGAATTTGAAAGAGAGTATCCCAGTCAACATTGTCAAAAGCTTTCTCTAAGTCTACAAATGCTAGAAACGTAGGTTTGCCTTTCCTTAATCTAGCTTCTAAGATAAGTCGTAAGGTCAGTATTGCCTCACGTGTTCCAGTGTTTCTACGGAATCCAAACAGATCTTCCCCGAGGTCGGCTTCTACTAGTTTTTCCATTCGTCTGTAAAGAATTCGTGTTAGTATTTTGCAGCTGTGGCTTATTAAACTGATTGTTCGGTAATTTTCACATCTATCAACATAAAATATATGCAAATCTTAATATCTAAAACAACTGTATAGAAAATATCAATCATAAGCTCCCAGTGGCCTTCCTACATACATAAATGCTGATCTTAGCTGCTAAAGAAATGTTACAGAAATTGTGTTGGTGGCTCAAAGTGGCCTACTTTTACATAAAGTAAATGTTGACCCTAATAACTAAAAAACGACAAAAAAATATTTGAATGTCACAGTGGCCTGGTTTTACACGAAATAAATGCTGATCTTAATAGCAAATGTGACAGAAAAACATCCTTCTGGTTCAAGGTGATCTTGTTTTACATAGCATAAACATCAAAGCTGAGAAATTCTCGTAAAATATCATTCACCTATAACTTTATATGGCACTCAGTGGCCTATGCGTGGTTCATAGTGAGAATATGGAACTCAATATGGCTACTACAAGAATAAAGTGCATAAACGACAGAATTATATAAAAGTACGGCTCTGTATGGACTGTATGAGTATATATTAGACAAACAGTATCATGAAATCAAAGTATTGTATCATGTGAGTAAAGACACAATATTTGTAGGTTGTGTAGCACCCTCGGGGATTCAGGAAACTACACTATATGATCAAAAGTGGCCGGACACCCCAAAAGTTTACATTTTTATATTAGGTGCATTGTGCTGTACCTACTGCCTGGTACTCCACATCACCGACCTCAGTAGTCATTAGACATCGTGAGACAGCAGAATGGGGCGCACCGCAGAACTTACGGACTTCGAACTTGGTCAGGTGCTTGGGCGTCACTTGTGTCATACATCTGTACACGAGGTTTCCACACTCCTAAACATCCCAGTCCACTGTTTCCGACGTGATAGTGAAGTGGATACATTAAGGGCCACGTACTGCACTGCGTACAGGCCGACCTCGTCTGTTGACTGACAGAGACCGCCGATAGTTCACGAGGATCGTAATGTGTAATAGGCAGACATCTATCCATACCATCACACATGAATTTCAAATTGCATCGCGATACACTGCAAGTACTATGACAGTTAGCCTCAGATGACAAAAACTTGGATTTCATGATCGAGCGGCTGCTCATAAGCCAAAAATCACGCTGGTAAACGCCAAACGACGCCTTGCTTGGTGTAAGGCGCATAAACATTGGACAATTGAACAGTGGGGGCTTGTACCCCTTGTTGTTTTGGCTGGCACTATCACAGCACAGGTCTACATTGATGTTTTAAGCACCTTCTTGCTCCCCACTGTTGAACAGCAGTTGTGCGATGGCGATTGATTCTTTCAACACGATTGAACACCTGTTCGTAATGCACGGCCTCTGGCGGAGTGGTTACACGACAATAACATCCCTGTAGTGGACTGGCCTGCACAGAGTCCTGACCTGAATCCTATAGAAGACCTCTAGAATCTTTTGGAAACCTGACTTCCTGCCAGGCATCATCGACCGATATTGATACCTCTCTGGGGTGCAGCACTCAGTGAAGAATGGGCTGCCACTCCTCAAGAAATCTTCAGCACCTGACTGAACGTATGCTTGCGAGAGTGGAAGCTGTCATCAAGGCTAAGGGTGGGCCAACACCGTACTGAATTCCAGCGTTACCGATGGAAGGCGGCACGAACTTGTAAGTCATTTTCAGCCAGGTGTCTGTATAATTTTGATCACATAGTGTATCTGTTAAATGACTTAAGTCTCTAACAATGCGCTTATCTACAGGGAAGGATACGGGAATGATTGATAATGGCAGAACACTTTATCTGTAAAGTTAATCGTCATTCGTCTTGAGTCAAGAACTGCTACGGCCAAAGCAAAGAAAAAATGTGACTATAGTATATGCAAGCATAAAGACAGGAATGCTAAGTGTAATGTAGCATAGTGACTAGATAAATTTAGCGTATCACAGTAAATAAAGAGAAAAAGATGCAAAGATGAGGGTGAACTACGGCCAAAGCAAAGAAAAAAATGTGATTATAGTATATGCAAGCATAAAGACAGGAGTGCTAAGTGACTAGGTAAATTTAGCATATCACAGCAAATAAAGAGAAAAAGATGCAAAGATGAGGGTGAACTGCAGAAATAGTGGAACCTGTAAAGTAATTATTAACTTGAAAAACAGTAGTCGTGCATGCTAACATTAGAAGACAGTATCATATGCAATCTCATAAGGAATGGTAAAAAAATTGTTTTAGGTGTAAAGGTTCTGTGACAGTCTCCTACAAACAACTCCAATTATTTGGCACAAGGTAAGACAGATTTTTTCAGAAAGGACACAACATACATTCCAGCATCATACAATATAATTATAGAAACATCCTCAATAGGTCAACATAATCCTCATTATAGGAGTGCAGCTTAGGGCATGAACACTCTTTAAACATCATTATTCCAAAAATTTGGTGCAGCTCATGACATTAACAATAAGAAAATAATCTAACAATACTCCTATACCTAACACAAAATGCAGAGAAAAATAACTTTAATCCTAAATCTTTATAGGTAATCTGCACAATTCACCTAGCACACTAGTAGGAAAATGGTTAAAAAACTTGCCAGGAAACAGTGTGAGTAGTGTCAATAGTGTTAAGTATTCCATGTAAGTTGCTTCCTTCTTCGACGTACAGGTAGAAAAGAGAGAGAGAGACTACATCCCAGCCTTAAACCCTTCCAATGCGAGCACTTCGTTCTTGGTCTTCCATTCTGATTGTTCTTTCCTGCTCTTATACATCTGCATTAAGGTTAATATGAGGTTGGTGAAGTATCAAATGATTCAAATGGCTCTGAGCAATATGGGACTCAACATCTGAGGTCATCAGTCCTCTACACTTAGAACCACTTAAATCTAAGGACATCACACATATCCATGGCCAAGGCAGGATTCGAACCTGCAAACGTAGCAGCAGCGCGGTTCCGGACTGGAGCGCCTAGAACCGCTCGGCCACCACGGCCGACTGGTGAAGTATCGGAAGAGCAACCTGCAACCTACTGTCTAACGATTCATTACCCATTTTGAGGACTCCTAGTGAACATTTTCCACTGTTTGATGTACCTTTTGCATTTCTTGCTTTTATATTATAACTGGATGGAATAAATTTCGGTATTTGCTGACCTGAACCTATCTGCGTCACACAGACTGACTGATCTCAGAACGGTTGCTGTCGGAAACCGACAGATCTGAACAGAAACGCATTGAATACTTAATGGACGACATGCAAAGCAGCATCCAAGCATGTTGCAGTTATAAGGTGAATCATCACTATTTTGAAACCCATCAGAAGAAAATCATTTGATGAGCATGCAAAGAAGAGTATTTTAGGACCCACCTTTTTGCAGTAAATTTCTTTCTTTAAAATAATCAGTAGGTATAGTCTTTCATTTAACAGCCCTCTTAAATCTTGTAAGTACACACATACTCACATATACGGAGATGAAAAAATGAAATTTATTTTGAACAGTGAAACACAGAGAGAGAAGCCATAGGCAGGTTATTGTATTTTAAGCTAGAGAAAAAGTTTCATGCCAGCCGGTGTGGCCGATCGCTTGTAGGCGCTGCAGTCTGAAACCATGTGACCGCTACAGTCGCAGGTTCGAATCCTGCCTCAGGCTTGGATGTGTGTGATGTCCTTAAGTTAGTTAGTTTTAAGTAATTCTAAGATCTAGGGGACTGATGACCTCAAATGTTAAGTCCCATAGTGGTCAGAGCCATTTGAACCATTTTTGAAAAAGTTTCATATTCAACATAATACAATGAGCAGACCGTAATTGTTGTTTTGTAGTTTCTTCGAGGTGGACAGGTAAATCTTGAACACTCCAAACATTCAATAAATTACTAAAGTATCAATACATTTAGTTAGAGTATGTACAGTTAATGAAATTATATGTATCCTGAATATCACTTGCTGTCTGTTTCACAGTGTTTCAGAAATACAGACAAATATATTTTGAACAACACAGTCTATAATGCTATCGTGCTACATGGCAAAGCTGCTCCCAAGTAACTGACTTCTTGTTTTCACAGGGGAGTCAAGTATAACACTACCGTGCAATGAAAAATGCCAAATATGACCTTAACATGCCGTAAGCGTTATCCTTTGGGAGGAATTTGGAAAAGTTTGATCGTGCATTAACCTAACGAATAGAGGGTATCGAACTTGAACTTCGTATTGTGGTAATTAGTAGAAAGCAGAAAGACTATAATTTACACAATAATGAAAGTAGTGAAAATTTACGTAAAAGAAACCAAAAAAACTGTCCCCCGCCTAAGTAGGCATAATAAGGTGAAAACCTTATCCTCAATGGATGTATGTTCATTTAAAAGGGGCTTTCATGAATTCTTGCTTAGTAAAGTGCAATGGACACACACACACAACAACCTGCAAAACTGCGCAATGGGTAGCAGTAATTATCAATTGTGCAGATAATCATTTGCATCAATGTAAATGAGACTTTCTCCTTATTAATAACAGTCATTACCTCAACTTTCAACTAATTCAGCACTGTTGTTGTTGTGGTCTTCAGTCCTGAGACTGGTTTGATGCAGCTCTCCATGCTACTCTATCCTGGGCAAGCTTCTTCATCTCCCAGTACGTACTGCAGCCTACATCCTTCTGAATCTGCTTAGTATATTCATCTCTTGATCTCCCTCTACGATTTTTACCCTCCACTCTGCCCTCCAATTCTAAATTGGTGATCCCTTGATGGCTCAGAACATGTCCTACCAACCGATCCCTTCTTCTAGTCAAGTTGTGCCACAATTTTCTCTTCTCCCCAATTCTGTTCAATACCTCCTCATTAGTTATGTGATCTGCCCATCTAATCTTCAGCATTCTTCTGTAGCACCACATTTCGAAAGCTTCTATTCTCCTCTTGTCCAAACTATTTATCGTCCATGTTTCACTGCCATACATGGCTACACTTCATACAAATACTTTCAGAAACGACTTCCTGACACTTAAATCTATACTTGAAGTTAACAAATTTCTCTTCCTCAGAAACGCTTTCCTTGCCATTGCTAGTCTACATTTTATATCCTCTCTACTTCGACCATCATCAGTTATTTTGCTCCCCAAACAGCAAAACTCCTTTACTACTTTAAGTGCCTCATTTCCCAATCTAATTCCCTCAGCATCACCCGACTTAATTCGACTACATTCCATGATCCTCGTTTTGCTTTTGTTGATGTTCGTCTTATATCCTCGTTTCAAGACACTGTCCATTCCGTTCAACTGCTCTTCCTAGTCCTTTGCTGTCTCTGACAGAATTACAATGTCATCGGCGAACCTTAAAGTTTTTATTTCTTCTCCATGGATTTTAATACCTACTCCGAATTTTTCTTTTGTTTCCTTTACTGCTTGCTCAATATACAGATTGAACAACATCGGGGAGAGGCTACAACCCTGTCTCACTCCCTTCCCAACCACTGCTTCCCTTTCATGTCCCTCGACTCTTATAACTGCCATCTGGTTTCTGTACAAATTGTAAATAGCCTTTCCCTTTCTGTATTTTCACCTGCCATTTTCAGAATTTGAAAGAGAGTATTCCAGTCAACATTGTGGATAGCTTTCTCTTACAAATGTTAGAAACGTAGGTTTGCCTTTTCTTAATCTAGCTTCTAAAATAAGTCGTAGGGTCAGTACTGCCTCACGTGCCCCATGTTTCTATGGAATCCAAACTGATCGTCCGCGACGTCGCCTTCTACCAGTTTCTCCATTCGTCTGTAAAGAATTCGCGTTGGTATTTTGCAGCCGTGACATATTAAACTGATAGTTCGGTAATTTTCACATCTGTCAACGCCTGCTATCTTTGGGATTGGAATTATTATATTCTTTTTGAAGTCTGAGGGTATTTCGCCTGTCTCATACATTTTGCTCACCAGATGATAGAGTTTTGTCTGGACTGGCTCTCCTAGTGCTGTCAGTAGTTCTAATGGAATGTTGTCTACTCCCGGGACATTGTTTCGACTCAGGTCTTTCAGTGCTCCATCAAACTGTTCACTCAGTATGATATCTCCCATTTCATCTTCATCTATATCCTCTTCCATTTCTATAACATTGCCCTCAAGTACATCGCCCTTGTATAGACCCTCTATATACTCCTTCCACCTTTCTGCTTTCCCTTCTTTGCTTAGAACTGGTTTTCCATCTGAGCTCTTGATATTCATACAAGTGGTTCTTTTTTTTCCAAAGGTCTCTTTAATTTTCCTGTAGGCAGTATCTATCATACCCCTACTGAGATAAGCATCTATATCCTTACATTTGTCCTCTAGCCATGCCTGCTTAGCCATTTTGCACTTCCTGTCGATCTCATTTTTGAGACGTTTGTATTCCTTTTTGCCTTCTTTCATTTACTGCAGTTTTATATTTTCTCCTTTCGTCAATTAAATTCAATATTTGTTCTGTCACCCAAGGATTTCTACTAGCCCTCATCTTATTACCTACTTGATCCTCTGCTGTCTTCACTACTTCATCCCTCAAAGCTACCCATTCTTCCTCTACTGTATTTCTTCCCCCCATTCTTATCAATTGTTCCCTTATACTCTCCATGAAACTGTACAACCTCTGGTTTAGTCAGTTTATTCAGGTCCCATCTCCTCAGATTCCCACCTTTTTGCAGTTTCTTCAGTGTTAATCTGCAGTTCATAACCAATAGATAGTGGTCAGAGTCCACATATGCCCCTGGAAATGCCTTACAATTTAAAACCTGGTTCCTGAATCTCTGTCTTACCATTATATAATCTATCTGAAACCTGTCAGTATCTCCAGGCGTCTTCCATGTATACAACCTTCCTTCATGATTCTTGAACCAAGTGTTAGCAATGATTAAGTTGTGCTCTGTGCAAAATTCTACCAGGCGGCTTCCTCTTTCATTTCTTAACCCCAATCCATATTCACCTGCTACATTTCGATCTCCCCCTTTTCCTAATATCGAATTAAAGTCACCCATGACTATTAAATATTCGTCTCCCTTCACTATCTGAATAATTTCTTTTATCTCATCATACATTTCTTCAATTTCTTCGTCATCTGCAGAGCTACTAGGCATATAGACTTGTACTACTGTCGTAGGCGTGGGCTTTGTGTCTATCTTGGCCACAACAATGCGTTCGCTGTGCTGTTGGTAGTAGCTTACCGGCATTCCTATTGCTTTATTCATTATTAAACCGACTCCTGCATTACCCCTATTTGATTTTGTAATTATAACCCTGTATTCACCTGACCGAAAGTCTTGTTCCTCCTGCCACCGAACTTCACTAATTCCCACTATATCCAACTTTAACCTATCCATTGTCCTTTTTAAATTTTCTAACCTACCTGCCCAATTAAGGGATCTGACATTCAACGCTCTGATCCGTAGAACACCAGTTTTCTTTCTCCTGATAACGACATCCTCTTGAGTAATCCCCGCCCGGAGATCCGAATGGGGGAGTATTTTACCCCCGGAATATTTTACCCAAGAAGACGCCATCATCGTTTAACCAAACAGTAAAGCTGCATGCCCTCGGGAAAAATCACGGCTGTTCCCCTTGCTTTCAGCCATTCGCAGTACCAGCACAGCAAGGCCTTTTGGTTAGTGTTACAAGGTCAGATCAGTCAATCATCCAGACTGATGTCCCTGCAACTACTGAAAAGGCTGCTGCCCCTCTTCAGGAACCACACGTTTGTCTGGCCTCTCAACAGATACCCCTCCGTTGTGGTTGCACCTACGGTACGGCTATCTGTATCGCTGAGGCATGCAAGCCTCCCCACCAACAGCAAGTTCCATGGTTCATGGGGGGGGGGAGCAGCATACTATCACATTTCATATTCATTTATCTGTAGTAATGTTTCAAATTTCAATAGCAAAAACTGAACTGAAATTAGCCTTTTCGTACTAGCAAATATTAAAGTGGGGACCCTTAAACTGTCCCTTCCTTTATAAGCATCTATACACACATTTCAGAACCGATTGTGCACACATAAATGCCGAATTACAACCCCACATAAGATTATTTAGCCCTCAGTGCCTCATAACAATTTACACTAGCAATATTCTTATTTAGCTTTGGAAATAAAATCTAAGTAAAGTAAAGTTTCAAATAGGTTTAGCATTATGTGCTTTTTTCTGCATGAGAAGAAAGTGATTTTAACTATCAACACTTTAAGTATTAACATTTTTAGTATTAACAAAGTATGTATATAAATTCCACTTCCCTCCATTAATTCAAAGACTTAACTCGTACAGAATAAACACATCATAATAAAATTACACTGTACCAATTAATCACAATCGAAAATGGTGTTACATGCCTTCCTATTCATTGCACCAGAAACAAGAAACAATATAAACGTTAACCCCCAGTCACCTGCACCCAAAACTGGATACCTATCGGACCATTAATGCATTGTAAGAATAGTTGTATATACAAATTTAAAATTAAAATAGCTTTATCATTCTTAAAGACAGTTCCGCTTTTAGTAATAACACATAACGTAGAAACACAGTGTGCTCATCAAAGTATGTAAAACATACTAAAATCAGACGTGCACAAACTGCCCTTATGTTGTACTGATGATCCATATTCCAGTGTGTGAACAGATCCTACATTATAGGCTACAAACTACAAGAATGCAAGAAACATCGCCTGTAAATTCACATAAAATGATTATATAATCAGGAAATTTCTTGGTGCGAATATCTGATAACTGTAATTTCCAAACATTACCGCCTGCCAATTTTGAAATCATTCTCCACCGTATGCCTCCTTACGGCTAGAGCATCCACGATTACTCTCGTCTTGTACTTGGGTTAGTACTGCCATTGATCAAGGTGTATACGGCGTGGTCATACTGCCATCGTACTGTATTGTGTCTTACGGTAATTTATCACACAAATTGGTAGAGATCAATTACATTCAGCTGTCACATTCTTATTGAGATCAACCATGTCACTGACATACGCATTAAAGTCTTTACAGAAATTGCGACCTCTCTTGGTCCAGAGTGTTTTAGTTTCTCACAGCAACAGAGTGAAAACTACAACACCCAGAAGGAATAGTATGGATCATTCAAGAACAGGGGAATGTGAAAACATCCTTAAAATACAACAAAAACACTAACGCTGCAGAAAATAGTGTGGTTTCATTTCAAATGACAAAGAAGTTATATATACAAGAGTTGAAACTTTAATAGTGGTAACTATTTATTTACATCTCGTACAAAATAGATAAATGTTTCAAAGTTTTACTGACCTTCAAAATAGTCACCAGCATTGTGTATAACCCGTTGCCAGCGATGTGGATGTCGTAGGATACTATTAGCAGTGTCAGTTGTGTTGACAGTTCGAGCGGTGCGGTCTATTGGCCAACGAATTTGTAATAGTTCTGAAGCGAATGCCGTGAAAGGTTTCCTTCAGTTTATAAATCGAGTTGAACTCACGATGGCTTAAGTCAGGGGAATGCCGTAGATGGTACAGCACTTGGCAGCCCCATCAGTCTAACAAATCAGTAACAGCTTGCACTGTACGTGCTTGAGCATTGTCCTGCAAAATCATGGTCAGGTCCTGCAGAAAATGTCATCACTTCTGTCTCTATGCTGTTCATTTTTGGAGCACAACCTACGCTGGCAACGGGTTATACACAATGCTGATGACTACTTTGAAGATCAGTAATCCTTTGAAACACGTATCTATTTTGTACGAGTTGTAAATAAATAGTTGCCACTGTTAAAGTTCCAACCCTCGTATTCATGCATTATCTGTGTTTTAGCAGCAAAGAAAGTTAAAATTGTGTAAACTATACGAGTGTTGGGACTATCATCGCATCGTAATTTATTCCCTTTGTTCTGTAAAGTTCCTAGCATACACTGTTTACTTATTTTTTGTAGAAGAATGCTTCATATATACACGGTGTGTATTATTTGGTAAAACAACTTCTATTCACTTTTATAAGGAGAAGCAAGCAGTCTTGGTTACGATGCTGTGATTACTATTTATTTATTCCTCAATGACGCACCTTTCACCTACTTCAAGGCCTCTTCAGGTTAGGCTTAGCTGAAATACAATCTAATTAGAAAGTCTTCACTTACCTTATGCTTGGACGAAATTAGGAAAATATAAATTGGAATTACCGATAAATAATGAAACATCCGGAGAATAAATCGCCTTCGTCATGTCCAAGAAAAATAGTCGAGGCAAATACATTCTCCTATCATATATAAAAAGTGTAACATCCGATAATATTGAAAAACAGAAACCAGTGTGAACCAAAAAGAAAAGAAATGCAGTCGGGCTTTTTTCAGGATAGTTATAGTCGAAGAAAAAGCGGAAAAAGATGCGAAGTAATTACCTCTCCGGGATGCGTAATGCAGTTCAGTGACTACAAGGCAGATCAGGCCTGTATAATCGATTAGATGGTAAACAGGGTGTTACCACATGTGGCATGTGTTGGTATTTGTTAGCCGTTAGGGACCTGCCAGTTCCTCGTAATGTCACAGAACTGTATTCATTCTCAGGGAAGATGAACTATTATATTCAGTTCATACCGCATGCTGCACAAATCGCAGTTCCATTGCATCGCTTGTGTCTTAAGAACGTCCCCTTTGTTTGGATAGATAATTGCCAAGAAACTTTTGAAAAACTTAAAGATACATTGCTCAATAATCGATTTTTGGTTCACTTTGTTCTTGACAAACCAATGGTGTTGCAAGTTGACGCTTCTTCTTACAGAATTTCTGCAATGCTTTCACACAGATTTGGTGATATAGATGGGCCTATTGCTTTCGCATTAAAAGTATTGTCCAAAGCTCAGCGTAACTGTTCCCAAAAAAATGGAAAAATGGATCGTATGGCATCGCTGGCCGGGAGGCCCCATTTGGGGAAGTTCGTTCGCAAAGTGCAAGTCTTATTTCAGTCGACGCCGCATTGGGCGACTTGCGCGCCGATAATGATGAATTGATGATGATGAGGACAACGTAACACCCATTCCCTGAGCGGAGAATATCTCCAACCCTGCCGGGAATCGAACCCGGGCCTGGTTGCATGGGAGGCGAGCACGTTACCACCCAGCTAAGCAGGTGAACAACTGTTAACAACTAGGAAAAGAAGATTGGCTGTTGTGTATGGCGTCACCAAATTCCACCACTACTTGTATGGAAGAAAATTATACTTAGCAACGTGTCACAAGCCATTGCAGTCCTTGTTTCATCCAATGAATACTGTTCCTCTACGAACTGCCCAAAAATTGCGAAGTTGGGCTTTGTTGTTGTCTCAAGACCAGAAGGGGATTTTGTATCGTCCGACAGCTCAACATGATTATGCGGACGCACTTTCACGTCTTCCGATTGGCCCTGATACAGACTTTGACGCTTCTGCTACATCTTGTTATCACGTCGATACTCCGGATTCTGAATGCTTCAATCCTTTCCTCTGAACTATAGAAAAATTGCACAGGCCACGGAAGGTGATTCAGATTTGAACATTCTGCTAAAATACATTCGCACATCTTTGCCTCGCTCATTGCATTGCATAAAGAACTCTGTAGTGCGCTATTATTTTGCACATCGGCATGTCCTCGCTATGCAGCAGGGTGTGATTCTTGTTCAAAATGACAGTGGACAGACGTGTGTTGATTCCAAAAGCTTTGCATTAAAAGTATTGTCCAAAGCTCAGCGTAACTGTTCCCAAAAAAATGGAAAAATGGATCGTATGGCATCGCTGGCCGGGAGGCCCCATTTGGGGAAGTTCGTTCGCAAAGTGCAAGTCTTATTTCAGTCGACGCCGCATTGGGCGACTTGCGCGCCGATAATGATGAATTGATGATGATGAGGACAACGTAACACCCATTCCCTGAGCGGAGAATATCTCCAACCCTGCCGGGAATCGAACCCGGGCCTGGTTGCATGGGAGGCGAGCACGTTACCACCCAGCTAAGCAGGTGAACAACTGTTAACAACTAGGAAAAGAAGATTGGCTGTTGTGTATGGCGTCACCAAATTCCACCACTACTTGTATGGAAGAAAATTATACTTAGCAACGTGTCACAAGCCATTGCAGTCCTTGTTTCATCCAATGAATACTGTTCCTCTACGAACTGCCCAAAAATTGCGAAGTTGGGCTTTGTTGTTGTCTCAAGACCAGAAGGGGATTTTGTATCGTCCGACAGCTCAACATGATTATGCGGACGCACTTTCACGTCTTCCGATTGGCCCTGATACAGACTTTGACGCTTCTGCTACATCTTGTTATCACGTCGATACTCCGGATTCTGAATGCTTCAATCCTTTCCTCTGAACTATAGAAAAATTGCACAGGCCACGGAAGGTGATTCAGATTTGAACATTCTGCTAAAATACATTCGCACATCTTTGCCTCGCTCATTGCATTGCATAAAGAACTCTGTAGTGCGCTATTATTTTGCACATCGGCATGTCCTCGCTATGCAGCAGGGTGTGATTCTTGTTCAAAATGACAGTGGACAGACGTGTGTTGATTCCAAAAGCTTTGCAAAAAAAGTGTTGCAGTCAATTCACCAAGGACACTGGGTGATAGTTCGTACGACACAGTTAGTTGGTTGACTGTGATCGAGTTTCCTTTTGCTGTGTCAATGAACTCGACAACGTCACGTAGCACAGTTCAGGCGTTGTCCTCTATTTTTTGCCTCGGAGGTTTGCCTAAAGTCATGGTGTCGGACAACGGCCCCAGTTCACGTCAAATGAATCTGAGTCATTCTGTGAACGCAATGGCGTACTGCCTCTAACTATTGCACCGTTCCATCCACAGCCAAACGGCGAAAGGTTTGTCAGAACCTTCAAGCAACAGATGACCAAACTTCGCATCGCACACACCAGGCACCAAGAATTGCAAGTGTTTCCCGCCTCCTATCGTTCACATCCACGAGATGGACCACCGCAGGGGGAATTTCTTCACGTCCGCCGCCATCTTACACTGCTCAACCTGCTCCACCCTCCTCAGCATCCGGCGCCGAAGGAAGGCCGGCAGTACCGCTTCACTTGTATTGTTTTTTCAAGGTTTTTAGCGGCAGTAGACGGTGGGGGCGGGGTAGATCCTTCGTCGACTTGGCGCGAGCATGTATCTCATTTCGGATCCAGACGCATTGCCGTGGCGACACCACAAATTCACCACTGTCATGTGCGCGGTGATCCTTCGTATTTCTTCCCCCAGATTCACGGATCCCTAGGACAGCGCGGCCACAGCAGATGGTGTCATCACGACGCAGCGGGACGACCCCATGGAGCCTTCGCCTCCTCCTTCTCCTCTCATCCAACCGATGGAGCTGGACCCGCCCACAGTGGCTGCAGCCGACGCCTTGTACATCTTCGTATGAGCCTGCGGAAGTGGACGGGTACTCTTCTTGGCGTTTTACGTGCGATATTTCCACTAGAACCAAGGCCAGATGGCGGGGTACGACTGGAAATCTGACGTACCCTGCAGCCACAGATTCCAGTCCATCGCAGCGTTCACGCTCCAGCCTCCCCTCCCATTGGCGTGCTCCTTGTACGACAAAGGTCCGTCGCTTTGGGAGGGTGGGGGTGGGGGTGGGGGAGGAGGAATCTTACGACGTAAAGTCAAGCGCCGGCACGCCAGTCGGGAACGAGAGACAAGAGATGGCTGTGAGAAGGCGTCAGACAATTGCACGCCGACCGACCCCTATCCAGGACGACAACGAGACAGCAGCGGCCCCTATGCGAAGAGGACATAAGCCCCGGGCCAGAATGTTCGCGTGCCCAGTTATAGAGTAGCTTCAAGACTAGTAACTTATATGAGGTACCATTACCTCCTTTCTGCGTAATTGTTGTGGTGTTGAATTAATTTAGTTATTTTGTATGAGGCAGTGCAGATTGCTAGGTGTTTTGAAATACGCGCGTTGGCATCAGTCGCAACCTACAGAACACAGAAGACGGTCAATGCCCGGTTAGCATTAACTATATGAAGATTTTATCTGTTCTTTCGGATATTCTACTTCTGTGATGGATGCACACGCATTGCCCGAACTCTTATGGGACTCGGTAAGATTGTCTGCCACGAATAACGAGTGTAACGGGCAGGGGCACTACGAATGTAGTGTGTGAATGAGGGTCTCACAGGGCGTGCAAGGGATAAATCCCTGAAGTCGCACTATCCTGTATGCCCTTCGTGACTCAGATGGATAGCGCATCTGCCATGTAAGCAGGAGATCTCTGGTTCGAGTTCCAGTCGGTGCACACATTTTCGACTGCCCCGTTGATGTATATCAACACCTGTCGACAGCTTAGGGTCTCGATTTAATTATCATTTCATTCTAAGAGAGCTGCATGGTTACTGATGGTATCTGTTCCCCATACGGGTGGTAATGTAGTTGTCAAGAAGATGGTCAACTAGAAGAAGACCTTCAACTTTTGAAGTTAATTATTAATTATTTTATGTACCTTGTTGTTAACAGTCAAATGGGAAAGCAGTACACGTATTGCCATTAGCGCGATACATCGCCAGACACTAGCCTAAAAACATCTAAGGGATATAAGAGGTTAAAGCATAGAAGAATTATAAAAAACGTACTCTTAACCGCGAATTGTAAATGTGGAAGAATTATAGTTGCACACCGAGTGAAAAAATATCGCAATATCAAGAAGGAGTTGTGCGACATGACTGGAAGTTTGTACATGTGATTCTGTATCTCAGAGATGATGATTAGCCACATTTCCCTCCAATCGCATGACAGTGGCGCTAGTAGTGCCACTATGAGGATGCAAAATGGTTCAAATGGCTCTGAGCACTATGGGACTTAACTTCTAAGGTCATCAGTCCCCTAGAACTTAGAACTACTTAAACCTAACTAACTTAAGAACATCACACACATCCATGCCCGAGGCAGGATTCGAACCTGCGACCGTAGCGGTTCCAGACTGTAGCGCTTAGAACCGCTCGGCCACACCGGCCGGCTATGAGGATGCAAATCAGGTTTGCTTTGAATACAAGCTGAAACCCTCCATGAACCATGGACCTCGCCGTTGGTGGGGAGGCTTGCGTGCCTCAGGGATACAGATGGCCGTACCGTAGGTGCAACCACAACGGAGGGGTATCTGTTGAGAGGCCAGACAAACATGTGGATCCTGAAGAGGGGCAGCAGCCGTTTCAGTAGTTGCAGTGGCAACAGTCTGGATGATTGACTGATCTGGCCTTGTAACATTAATCAAAACGGCCTTGCTGTGCTGGTACTGCGAACGACTGAAAGCAAGGGGAAACTACAGCCGTAATTTTTCCCCAGGACATGCAGCTTTACTGTATGATTAAATGATGATGGCGTCCTCTTGCGTAAAATATTCCGGAGGTAAAATAGTCCCCCATTCGGATCTCCGGGCGGGGACTACTCAAGAGGACGTCGTTATCAGGAGAAAGAAAACTGGCATTCTACGGATCGGAGCGTGGAATGTCAGATCCCTTAATCGGGCAGGTAGGTTAGAAAACTTAAAAAGGGAAATGGATAGGTTAAAGTTAGATATAGTGGGAATTAGTGAAGTTCGGTGGCAGGAGGAACAAGACTTTTGGTCAGGTGATTACAGGATTATAAATACAAAATGAAATAGGGGTAATGCAGGAGTAGGTTTAATAATGAATAAAAAAATAGGAGTGCGGGTTAGCTACTACAAACAGCATAGTGAACGCATTATTGTGGCCAAGATAGACACAAAGCCCATGCCTACTACAGTAGTACAAATTTATATGCCAACTAGCTCTGCAGATGATGAAGAAATTGATGAAATGTATGACGAGATAAAAGAAATTATTCAGGTAGTGAAGGGAGACGAAAATTTAATAGTCATGGGTGACTGGAATTCGTCAGTAGGAAAAGGGAGAGAAGGAAACATATTAGGTGATTATGGATTCGGGGGAAGAAATGAAAGAGGAAGCCACCTTGTAGAATTTCGCACAGAGCATTACTTAATCATAGCTAACACTGGGTTCAAGAATCATAAAAGAAGGTTCAAGGGGTTCAAATGGTTCTGAGCACTATGGGACTTAACATCTGTGGTCATCAGTCCCCTAGAACTTAGAACTACTTAAACCTAACTAACCTAAGGACATCACACACAGCCATGCCCGAGGCAGGATTCGAACCTGCGACCGTAGCAGTCGCGCGGTTCCGAACTGCACGCCTAGAACCGCTAGACCACCACGGCCGGCTCATAAAAGAAGGTTGTATACCTGAAAGAATCCTGGAGATACTAAAAGGTATCAGATAAATTACATAATGGTAAGACAGAGATTTAGGAACCAGGTTTTAAATTGTAAGACATTTCCAGGGGCAGATGAGGATTCTGACCACAATCTAGTGGTTTTGAACTGCAGATTGAAACTGAAGAAACTGCAAAAAGGCGGGAATTTAAGGATATGGGACCTGAATAAACTGAACGAACCAGAGGTTGTAGAGAGTTTCAGGGAGAGCATAGGGGAACAATTGACAGGAATGGGGAAAAGAAATACAGTAGAAGAAGAATGGGTAGCTCTGAGGGATGAAGTAGTGAAGGCAGCAGAGGATCAAGTAGGTAAAAAGACGAGGGCTAATAGAAATTCTTGGGTAATAGAAGAAATATTGAATTTAATTGATGAAAGGAGAAAATATAAAAATGTAGTAAATGAAGCAGACAAAAAGGAATACAAACGTCTAAAAAATGAGATCGACAGGAAGTGCAAAATGGCTAAGCAGGGATAGCTAGAGTGCAAATGTAAGGATGTAGAAGCTTGTCTCACTAGGGGTAAGATAGATACTGCCTACAGGAAAATTAAAGAGACCTTTGGAGAGAAGAGAGCCACTTGTATGAATATTAAGAGCTCAGATGGCAACCCAGTTCTAAGCAAAGAAGGGAAGGCAGAAAGGTGGAAGGAGTATATAGAGGATCTATACAAGGGCGATGTACTTGAGGACAATATTATGGAAATGGAAGAGGATGTAGATGAAGATGAAATGGGAGATAAGATACTGCGTGAAGAGTTTGACAGAGCACTGAAAGACCTGAGTCGAAACAAGGCCCCGGGAGTAGACAACATTCCATTAGAACTACTGATGGCCTTGGGAGAGCCAGTCATGACAAAACTCTACCATCTGGTGAGTAAGATGTATGAGACAGGCGAAATACCCACAGACTTCAAGAAGAATATAATAATTCCTAGCTCAAAGAAAGCAGGTGTTGACACATGTGAAAATTACCGAACTATCAGTTTAATAAGTCACAGCTGCAAAATACTAACGCGAATTCTTTACAGACGAATGGAAAAACTGGTAGAAGCGGACCTTGGGGAGGATCAGTTTGGATTCCGTAGAAATGTTGGAACACGTGAGGCAATACTAATCTTACGACTTATCTTAGAAGAAAAAGGCAAACCTACGTTTCTAGCATTTGTAGACTTAGAGAAAGCTTTTGACAACGTTAACTGGAATACTCTCTTTCAAATTCTGAAGGTGGCAGGGGTAAAATACAGGGACCGAAAGCCTATTTACAATTTGTACAGAAACCAGATGGCAGCTATAAGAGTCGAGGGGCATGAAAGGGAAGCAGTGGTTGGGAAAGGAGTGAGACAGGGTTGTAGCCTCTCCCCGATGTTATTCAATCTGTATATTGAGCAAACAGTAAAGGAAACAAAAGAAAAATTCGGAGTAGGTATTAAAATTCATGGAGAAGAAGTAAAAACTTTGAGGTTTGCCGATGACAGTGTAATTCTGTCAGAGACAGCAAAGGACTTGGAAGAGCAGTTGAACGGAATGGACAGTGTCTTGAAAGGAGGATATAAGATGAACATCAACAAAAGCAAAACGAGGATAATGGAATGTAGTCAAATTAAATCGGGTGATGCTGAGGGGATTAGATTAGGAAATGAGACACTTAAAGTAGTAAAGGAGTTTTGCCATTTAGGGAGTAAAATAACTGATGATGGTTGAAGTAGAGAGGATATAAAATGTAGACTGGCAATGGCAAGGAAATCGTTTCTGAAGAAGAGAAATTTGTTAACATCGAGTATAGATTTAAGTGTCAGGAAGTCGTTTCTGAAAGTATTTGTATGGAGTGTAGCCATGTATGGAAGTGAAACATGGACGATAACCAGTTTGGACAAGAAGAGAATAGAAGCTTTCGAAATGTGGTGCTACAGAAGAATGCTGAAGATAAGGTGGGTAGATCACATAACTAATGAGGAGGTATTGAATAGGATTGGGGAGAAGAGAAGTTCGTGGCACAACTTGACTAGAAGAAGGGATCGGTTGGTAGGACATGTTTTGAGGCATCAAGGGATCACAAATTTAGCATTGGAGGGCAGCGTGGAGGGTAAAAATCGTAGAGGGAGACCAAGAGATCAATACACTAAGCAGATTCAGAAGGACGTAGGTTGCAGTAGGTACTGGGAAATGAAGAAGCTTGCCCAGGATAGAGTAGCATGGAGAGCTGCATGAAACCAGTCTCAGGACTGAAGACCACAACAACAACAACAAGCTGAAATGATAGTGAGCGCTAGATACCATTGAGATTGGATGTGGTGAGTTGACGTTAGCCAAGAACGTCTTTACGGTATCAACACCTCGCTGTGTTTCATCGCGGTAGTATAATAAGGCTATGGAGAGTCGGATGATCCTTCTGCGATACTGAAGAAAGACTTAACGGTAAGTCAAATGGCACTACCAAGAGCGAAGACCATCGTGTTCGGTGTACGGCTCTGGCATATCTTACTGCATATGCAGCGGTAGTCTGAGTGAGCAGCAGTTGTCACAACAGTTATAAATGGTTTACTCCAAGGACAGCCACCAGCCAGACGCCCTGCACCGTACATCCCAGTGACCCCATCCACCACCATTTACGACTTTAGGGGTGTCAAGCGAGAGCTCCCCTTGGGGGGGGGGGGGGCGGGTTGGATGGGGGTCTGCTGTTTTATGATGAAAGCTGGTTCTGCCTCAGTGCCAATGATGGCCGTGTGTTCGTTAGAAGGAGGCCATTTGATGGCCTGCAACCAACCGCTCCGTGTGCTAGACAGACTGGACCTACACCTGCGGTTATGTTATGGAGCGCGATTTCGCATGACTGGAGGAGCAGCCTGACTGTAAAATTTTTACGTTATTGTGGTGACTCGACCTGCCATTCTTGAACCGTATACCAGGGAGTGTTTTCCAACAGGAAAACGCTCGACCACATACCACTGTTGTAACTCAACATGCTCTACAGGGCGTCCACATGTTTCCTTGACCCTCTCGATCACTATACCCGTCTGCAATCGAGCGCATACGGGACATCATAGACGACAACTCCAGCGTCATCCAAAAATGGTGTTAACTGTCCCTGTATGGACTGACCAAGTGCAACAGACATGGATGGATTTCCATCCCACAAACTCACATCCGGCATCTGAATAACACTGTGCATGCACATTTGCATGCTCGCATTCAACATTCTGGCAGTTGCACCTGTTATCAATGCACCAGAATTTCACATTTGAAATGGCTTATCTAGCGCGCGCTTTAACTTGTGGTCTTTCAATGCTATTCACTTTAATGTGTTACCTAGACAAATGAACTCTCGAAATTGAATTCCCCTGCATTAATATTTTGTAATGCTGGATTTTTTCCGTCATTGTACTAGAGTCACCCTCCTCAACATGACGCGAGGTGGCTTTTAGAATATAAATGGAGGTGTAGAAGTAAGTTGTAACTGAAGATACAAACACAAACCGAAGCCGCGGGCTACAGCTGAGCTGCAGATCGCTGCAATCCGCAGCAGTCGCGGCGGCAGCGAGCGCTCTGCTAGCATCAATCAGCGATGTAACGGCGTGTTTACCCCGCTCGCCCAATAACGGCGCAATATCCGCTTGGATTTATTTCAATTACTGCTGCACTGATGCAATTACAGTCAGATTAACGATCACGCGCCGCCGACTAGCAGCCCGCCTGAATATTTACTGTACGCTCGGATGGGCAGCGCGGCGCCCTACCCCGGATAACTGCTAGGCCTATCTTCTGGTATAAACGCCGCCTGCAAAAAACGCCTTCTCTCGCTGTGGCCATCGGAGCAACGGAACACTGCCTTGAAGTTTCACTCCAATCTACACTCAAAAGCATTTCACTTTGCCCGTGATCTGTAGGGTCGCGCTCGACAGTGTTTACGCCCATTAGATAGAAATAACATAGAAAATAGGCGTCCGTCCTGTCATTTCGAACGAACAGAATTCATTACACGGATGCTACCAGCGATAATGAATGTCTTTCTTGATGCTGTCTGCCTCACGCTGCTAGGCGGTATTAAAGAACGAAATCACAATCCCCTAAACGAAAGAATGGACGAGCAAACGCGAGGAAACTATAGTGCACTGAAGGATTCAGTTTTTTTATGGATCTACCAAATTTTACTACGATAAAGTGCGTTATCAGGTACTGGCTCATATTGAGATGGTCAGGAACTGTACGTACTAATAACTGCAGCGAACTATGTATAAAGGATGATGGCGCTAAAAGTTGCTCATGTACATTTGTGATGAAATTTCAGAACGCAGTCAAAAGTTTTAAACTTGACGAAGCCAGTTGATGCTGCTGTATTGCAAATAATCGAAAAACGTAATCAAGTACTGAAGTAAAAAGATTAAAAACTACAACATTGGACTAGGTGTTGCAAAATTAATTAGGAAAGCGTATGCCCTCTAGTATACAAGGCGTCCAAAAATGAATGGTCAGTATTTAGTGATATGACAGGAACGATCAATCGACGGGAAGAAGTCTGTTAAATATGGGCTCTAAAATGCATTCCGAAGAGGTATGACCATTTGTTCGTCTCAGGTACTGTGAAACATGTCTCTTCTGGACACGTCTTTTCTAAACACGTGTCTTCCACTCAAAAAGTACGCATAGTTCTTAAGGAACGAATTTTAGAACCCAAGTTTACTGGATATTTATTTCTTATTTTGGAAGATATTAGCTCCTCCCAAAATATGGAAAGCAAACAGCTTTCAGTAGAAGAGATTCGTTACACAATCTCTAAGATGAAAAAATGCTCATAGCTCTTAAGATTTGCGTTTTAGATTCCATGCTTGCTAGATCGTTTTTTTTTTTTTTGGAAGAATAGTTCTTGTCATATCCCTGAATATCAACTATTCCTCCTCGGACACCCTTTAGATGAGGTAGCTAAGACATGCCAATAGATCTAGAACGATTAAATACTCGTATATCAGGTAACATCTTTTGCTAAATTACTGTGGACGATGTGAACCAACCCGGCTAGCTGCCCACGTTCGCTCCTGGGATTCGGGGAGGAGCATCAGTCTTGAATCGAATCCGACCATTGGATTAACGATAAATACCGGTCTGCCGGCCAAGGTAAACTTGATTTTAGGTAGATTCCCTCTCCTGACTAGGTGTCCGATAGCCCGCGTCAAACGTTTCGCAAACATTTCTCAAACATTTCGCACTGACACATGGATAACGCCAGAAGTAAACGGTTGTGTTACGCATCACGGGTAGAAAGGAGTGGCGATAGGAAGATTATGTGACAAACCTGTGCCACTAACATTGCCGAATTCAGATTAAAATGTCGATCAAGTGAAGATAAGAGATAAGATCTCGAAACAGAATGTAGTGGCCAATGAGAAATTACGTGACGGATACAGTTTTTTAACGTTTATGGCAGACGAATTGTGTCACAGACTTTTTATTGAAGCTTTGCACTGCTTTCTTTAGCATTGGAAAGAGCCTGCAATATTTGAAACAACATTTGTTCAAACAGTAATCGTAAACCTCAATTCCGCCGTCAGGGTACCGTCTCCTCTACTGTGCTAAACGTAAGCAAAATCGCCAGTCAGGTACCCTGACTGTTATGTCAAGTGTTCAAAGTGTTGACCTCGAACGTTGATACTTGCTGTAAAGCGATTTCGGGCAAAAATTAATGCACTCAGAATTTAATCCGGACTTATCGCAGCACACACGGGTGTTACAATACTTGTCTTCCCTTGGTGGTAGTCGTCGATGTTTCCTCGTATGCTTCTTGTTTTAATTTGGCCACAGATAAAAGTCGAGAGCTGTTAAGTGTTGTCAGTGTGACGTTCATTTTGTGTTTCCCAAATGACCGACCCAGCCACCTCCAAACGCTCTGTTAAGAAAGGCTGCAGTTATCTGTGTGGAATGAAACTGTTGATGGAGCAGATTGTGGAAACGCTATTTGTATAACAGCTGTTACCACTAGCACATTCATTTTGTTCCGTGGTTACGTACGAATATGTGCCGTGCGTTACAGCTGCTAAAATGCTGCTAGCATTTATCTGAACTTTAGGCCCCCTATGGCTGGTGCTGGAGCCTCACGTTTTTTTCTCGTGATTCCACGATCGTAAACTGTGTATGATGTTCAGTGTACGGCCGGCCCTTGTGACCGAGCGGTTCTAGGCGCTTCAGTCCGGAACCGCGCTGCTGCTACGGTCGCAGGTTCGAATCCTGCCTCGGGCATGGATGTGTGTGATGTTCTTAGGTTAGTTAGGTTTAAGTAGTTCTAAGCCTAGGGGACTGATGACCTCAGATGTAAAGTCCCATAGTGCTTGTAGCCATTTGAACCATTTTTTTCAGTGTACTATCGTGGTATCGCGACAAAACCGACGAGCCGCCAGCACCTGCCATAGGGGCCGAAAATTCTGAAGATGGCTTTAACATAAGCCGAAACTGGTAAATAAATATTATTGGGATCTCGATTGTTGATTGTAACCTAAATATCGTTTCACTCCATAGACAATGTTGCCTAAATTTATGATTTACGTGATTATTTCCTGTTCTAATTAATTGATGTATTTTACTCTGCATACATCCAAGTCCCATGAAATTTATTTGGAAGGTTTGCAATGAAAGGTCGTGCGAGTTTGGTGCCATCAGAGCAGCTCTCAGCTGCTCTAACACGTTGGCCACATTCGTCGTAAACAGAATCCTTATCCACTTTTTCAACAGTGGTATACATTTTGGGAATGATAATAGCATCAGGAGCAAGTTGTCTAATAGCTACAGCGGCGAAGTTCTGACTGATGGGCTTCAAGCATACAGTTAAACAAATGTGTATGATTACTCTTGATACAGTATGGCAGACACTTGTGCGAGTACATGTCCTGACTTCACGACGTGGTTTGCAGAGATGTTATCTGATTGCAGTTTCATACTGCTCCGAATACGTTGTGTCGCCAGAAAGTTCTTCGAAGGCTCTTTCCAATAGCACAGAACAAAGTACATAACTGATGCAAAAAAATGCAAGTGACATAAAGCAGCAGCAGCCGGCCGAGAGAGACGCAGCAACACGGGAGTAACGGATTTTGTGACTTTTACAAGTTCCTAACCAGGAGCCGATTGTACAATTTCATCTGTGTGCTTTGATAGTTTAGTTTCTTGCGTTTCTTCTTGTTAGTTTAATATCTAGTAGCCATAGCTCTCGCGTATTCATTTGCGTCGGAAAGAAAACCAATTTTGTGACATATTACAAGTTCCTAGTCAGGGGCGAATTATTTAGTCTCAGCTGAGTGCTTCGGTAGTTAGGTTTTTGAATCTCTGCGTATTAATCTAATTTATTGGAGACAGTTCCTGTGTTTTCGTGAGGATCTACAGTACAGTTCCGCAGCGCATGGCGATAGTCCGTTACGTAGGTAATTTAGTTTTCCACGGTCACTGGTGTGGATAGGGACTGTGATTGTTGTGTGCGGACGCGAGCAGAGTTGGTGACACTTTGCACTCTTGCAACGTTCCGAATGCAGTATGTGTTGCCTATCATCGAGGCATCTGCTCGACTGGTGCAAAATAGAACTTCCTGATTGGCCTCTAAGACATATTTCTCAAATCATAGACACTCATTCTCGACCCGTGGCGCAGTGCTTGGAGCGACGGACACGTGGTGCGAAGCGCCTGGATATCTTTTCCGGATCGTCGTTCACTCTTCTTCGTCAGGCAAAGAGCAAAAGTCACGTTGGCTATAGTTGTACGCAACTAGTTGTTCAGCTCTGTGCACCGATTTCCCGCTCTGCAAGCTGTTTGAACAGTTGTTCTTTATGTCCATGGATTGTCATGCATGCCGCATTATTTGGCTCTGTGATTATACCACTGGCCTCTGTGCTTTGTGTGATTTTGAAGTACCTTGCCTTAATATGCTGGCCAGCGTTTCCTCTCAAAAATTTACCATGGTTGATGTAGTTATAGATATGTAATTCGCCTAGTTGTCACAAGCCTTATCTAGCTTCTTTATTAAAATATTGTTTGTTTTGAACTTTTTATGCAACAGAACCAGCTGCTTCTAAGTTTTAACAGTCGTTCTCACGATGTTTTAGAAGCTGGTGCGCTCTCTGGTATTACTTAAGAGCATGTTGAGAGCTCCAGCTAATGGTAAGACCCTATCGAGTTGTTTATTATGTTCCTTCCTGGAAGAAATTACAGCTTCCTTTCTGTAGTTCTCTGTTAGTGAAGCTAATTTCCTAGGGCGTTTGAACTTACTGGAAACGCCCTGTAGATGCAATCATGGTTAAACCATAACTTTACTTGTAGTGTGATCCAATCAGCAACTTATATTTATTGTTTGCTAACAACACTTAATAAGTTGCTAGGAGAGTGTTTAATGTTGGCGGTTTCTTGCTGCTGGCGCCTGGCCTACTTGCGACCAAGTGCACGGCTCTTGAGCATTTCCTAGGGCAGCTTGCTGTTTGTCTGCAGTCACGCGCCTTGGCTGTATGTGCTCAGGTTATCGTACGTTATCTGGCCTGCACTGTAGAAGAAATTTTGCCTTTGGTTAACTGGCTTCGCATAAGAAGTTTTTCTTTCATGTTTAATACATAATCTACACTTGTTCTAAGTTTACTGCAAATTTTTTCCTGTACACCTTCTGGTAGTCTGCCTAATGTCTTGAAGAAATTATTTTAATTCGCTAGTTTATTTAAAATTGTTTAATTTAAAAATTATAAAATGGCCATTGTTGTTAAGGTCTTTTTTCTTGAATTTTTTTGATTTTATTACTATTGTAATTTAAGGATTGTCTCATTCTCCATTTGGAACGCCATTATCTTTGTAATGGCTAATTAACTTCAATATTATTTTACCAGGATACAGATTCACTGGCTGCTTTTCAAGGAGTTATTTACGGAGTGGGGGAGTGGCCATGTACGTAAAAAATTATATTCCGTTAGAGCCCGTAGACGTATCATGGCACTGCACTGAACGTTTATTTGACTGTTGTGTAGGGGCAGTTGAATTTAGTGAAACTAAACTTCTAATTGTTATTATTTATAGGCCTCTGACTCAAGGCAGAAAAGGTTCTTGTTTCACTCTACAGGAAGTGTCAAAAATTAGTTGCCGCATATGTGGTGACTTCAATATTAATTTTGTACGCAATTGTGCAAGAAAAAGGATGTTTGAAGATCTCATAAACTCATATGATCTGATGCAGACTACGTTTTTTTCCAGCCAGGGTGCAGAGGAACGGTAGAACAGCTATAGACAATACTTCTATTCATTCTTCCTTATAGTAGATGGGCATTCTGTTAGTAAAAGTTTGAATGGTTTTAAGACAATGATGCACAAATTTTAACACTAAAAGTTCTTGTACTCAAAAAACGTTATATATAATCACCAGCCGGCCGGATTGGCCGTGCGGTTCTAGGCGCTACAGTCTGGAACCGGGCGACTGCTACGGTCGCACGATCGAATCCTGCCTCGGGCATGGATGTGTGTGATGTCCTTAGGTTAGTTAGGTTTAATTAGTTCTAAGTTCTAGGCGACTGATGACCTCAGAAGTTAAGTCGCATAGTGCTCAGAGCCATTTGAACCATATAATCACAAACTATATAGGAAAGCTAATCCAAAAGCAGGAGAGCGTTTTTTAAACCTCGTTAAGTTACAAGAGTGGCAGGATGTTTATAGTTCTGATAACATAGATGACAAATATAATGCTTTCCTTAACACATTTCTCGTGCTCCTTGAAAGTTACTTTCCATTAGAGCTTTCTAAACAGGATACTAGCAGTAAAATATATAATTTCCACTTAGTTCTACAAGATAACTTTTTCCCACTAGTCACCTGGGTGGCTGACTAGTGGGATCAAGATATCATGTAGAACAAAGTGGGATTTATATCAAAATGTTAGAAGCAGTCAAAATCTAGCTACAGAAACCCATTATAAACAGTATTTTAAGGTGCTTAAAACGTTATTAGGGAGGCAAAGAGTATCTGGTACGCTAATAGAATAGCTAATTCACAGGATAAAATTTAAAACTATATTGTCAGTTGTGAATAAAGTGTCTGGTCAGCAGCACAAGATCGATGATATAAAATCATATATATGTACAGTATTTAATAAACATTTTCTGAGCTCGTGAATGAAATAAAAATTTAGTTTTTACAGGGAATAATAACTATGTAGGAAAATGTCTTTCCGAGATGGATGTCTGAAATACTCCTCCGTGAGATTGACTCAGTAATTAAATCACTGAAAACTAAGGACTTTCATGGACATGATGGAGTGTCTGACAGAATATCAAAGTATTCTCTGCACTCTACTTAGCCATATTTGTAATTTTTCCTTTAAGAATGATCAGTTTGCTGAACGATTAAACTACTCAGTAGTAAAGCCATTTTATAAAAAAAGGGAGAAATGGACGATGCAGACAATTTTAGACCCATTTCTATGCCATCAGTGTTTGCTAAAGTTGTTGAAAAGGCTCTATATTTAAGGATAATTGATCATGTTATTTTACCATAATTTGCTATCAAATGTACAGTTCGGCGTTAGAAGTTGTTTAAAAACTGAATATGCTATATTCTCTTTTGTCTGTGAGGTACTGGATAGGCTGAACAAAAGGTTTCGAACGCTAGGCATCTTTTTTTTTACTAAGGCGTTTGACTGTGTTGATCACAAAGTATTGCCCCAGAAGTTAGACCATTGTGGAATACGGGGTGTAGCTCACAGTTTGTTCACCTTTACTTTAACATCAGACAGAAAGACATTATTCACAGTGTTGAGAATGGCTGTAATGTGAGGCCCGAGTGGAGCGCAGTCGAATGGTGGTGGGGGGTGGGGGGGAGGGAGGGATGGGGTCGCCCCAGCGATCAGTGCTGGGGCCACTCCTGTTCCTTATTTCTATGAATGATAAGCCATCTAGTATTACAAGTAACCCCAAAACATTTCTGTTTGCTGATGACACTAGCTTCATAGTAAAGGACGTTGTGTGCAACATTGGCTCTGTTTCAAATAGTGCAGTTCATGACATATGTTTATCGCTCGTAGAAAATAAAGTAACTTTAAATCTGAGTAATGGACAATTCAACAAAACCCGACGTTTAATTTCACAGACTGTGCATATGATTAGTGAAACTCAACATTTCAAATTGCTAAGTGTTCAGATAGATAGTAAAGTGTCGTGGAAAGCCCACGTTCAGGATCTTGGTCAAAGACTTACTGCTGCCATTTTTAATATTCGAGTGGTATCTGAAGTAAGTGACAGTTCGATACGAAAAGGAGTCTACTTTGCTCACTTTCATTCGCTTATGTCGTATGGTATTATATTTTGGGGTAAGTCTTACCATTCTCAAAGGATCTTTTTGGCTCAGAAATGGGCACATCAGGCAATAAGTGGTGTAAGTTCGCGAACCTTTTGTAGACCCCTGTTCAGTAGGCTGGGTATTTTGATAGTGGCCTCTCAGTACATATATTCTTTACGGGTGTTTCAGGTTATTACCAAGAATTATCAGCATCCAGTTAATAATGGGCAGAAATCCGTGTTTGCATCGTACTTCCTTGACTCTTGTGCAGAAAGGTCTGCATGATACTGCTACATCCATTTTCAATACGTTACCACAAGAATTCAAAAATCATAGCAGTAATGCACGCGCTTTCATGTCGAAACTGAAGAATTACCGCATGGGTCACTCCTATTCCGTCGAGGAGTTCCTTGAAAAATTAAGCAGATTCCTGTGTAATATTGTTGATTGCGTTTATATAACTGTGGCTTGTCTCTTTTGGGTTCACAAATATATTATTTAATCTTTTATTGCTCTTATGGTGTAATTTCATGTAGTGACATGTCCCATGACCTTGGAAATTTGCTCCTCAATTTGCTCCTACCGGACTTGGCAAGTAAAATAAAAGACAAAAGAAAGAAAACTTGGTCCCCATGACATGACTCTGGGCATTTGTCGCAAATATTTTCAAACACCCTGCGTACGTAGACCTTTGTATAATATGTAGGCAGTAAATGACAGCTGTTCACGCCATACCACAGCGTCGTGGGGCACGTTGAGATGAACAACTTGATATAAGGCACTTGCAGTCTATCAAGCAGGAAAATAAATTCAAATTGGCCTACAAAGGCTACCTAGCTACAGTAAATGCACGCGACTCCTGATTTTCAATATCGTCTCGCTCTCTTACTTTACCAGCTTAGTCGACTCTTCAGTTAACAGTATTAATTTAAACTTTCATGTGAGGGTAATGATAGGAAGAAGATTTTTCTACACATTATGCAAAAACTAATCACGCTTGCAATTCGAACCAAACTTTATCTCAAAGGAACAGGGAGAGGGCCATACAAAGAAAATTATTTAACTGCTGATTTTATACTTTTAAAATTAACAATATTTTGAGGTAAAATTAATACAAACAACAATTTTACATTTTGTAAGAGAAGAACAAGAGTTTTTTTCATATCGAAGGACGCATTTAGCCATAATCTTGAGCGACGTGCTTACGTGGCTTTTGCAGGCCAGTTTGAGGTTGTTTCCCCTGCTCAGCAGACAACACGTCTCCTGTATCAATCTGTTCATATCTACATCACGTACACCATAGTGGTACATTGTAAGCAGTTATCATCTACACCCTGTATATAGCGGTAAACAGTCTTGAATGTGTTCTTCAAATTATCAGTATTTCTTACGGAAATAAATGACAGAAGTAGTCAACCAAGAGCCGATTTCGTGACAGTTGGGTTGAATACGCCAAGGTGACTTGCTGGAACGTGCACTTCCCGGTATAAGGCACTGCAGGTCTTTCAACCGAGCAACATGCCATATTGGTTGTTAGATGGAGTCGAGGAGGTCGAAGTCCGAAACCCTTTCTGGATACACTAATTCATGTACACCCCGTTTTCCTAATAGTTTAAAGTTAATGCCAAATTCGTTCCTTTAACACTGGCACGACAGATATTTTTCCTAAACCTTACTGAATTCTAGATTTTCCTTTATCTCTAATGTTTTCGACGTCAATCGGACGTTAAATCCTAATGTTTCTTCCTTCTCGTTCATTTCTTCCGCTACATCCGCAAAATATAATCCCTCTTACCTTTGCTGGAATAGTCAGGACGTAGTGGGTTGCACAGGTGCAAATGATGCTCACTTGTTAAGTGTTCCTATAGATTTCTACGTAAGCGTTGGTGATTTCTTGGATAATAACACAATAAAATGCTCCTGCCAAAGTACACTAAAGAGTCAGTACATTATGACCAACTGTTTATTAACTTGGTGGTCCACATTTGGAGCGCAGTGCAGAAGATATTCTGCGTGGTATGGAATTGTCCAGTTCTTGGTAGTTTTCCAGAGGAGTACGGCACCAAATATCTATGCACGCGTCAAGCGATTCTCGTAAAATATGGGTAGGTGCTTTTTGGAACCGATATTGCACCCTATAGCGTCTCCGATGTGTTCCATTAGGTTCAGGAAAATCTCAAGTTTAGTTCAGTATCATGCTCCTCAAGCAAATGTAGCGCGATTCTGTTCTTGTAACGGGACAGTCATCCTGGTGGAAACTTCAATCGCCGTCGGTGAAGATATCCTGCTTGAAGAGATGCTGGTGCCCAAGAGTATTGTCCACGCAGTCCATGCTACATTCGATTACTAGCACAGTTCCATGTAATTTCATGTGAAAGTCCAGCATAAAATAATACTATCCGCAGGCGTGCGTCTGTGGCGAAGTGCATGTTTCGAGCTACAGTTCGCCGGGATGATGGTGTACCTGCGCACGCTACTTACCTGATGTAAAAAGAATCGTGTTTCATCCTGTCAGGCGTTACATTTCCATTGATCCACGGTAGAATCTCGATGATTTCCCTTTCCCACTGCAATCGTATTTGACGATGTTGTTGGGTCAACTTGGGATCACGTAAGGGTCGCCTGCTGCCGAGCAATATTTTCAGCAGTGTGCGCTGAACTGTGTGTTCTGGAACAGTTGTGCCTGCACCAAGCATTACACTCTGCTGTCAGATCTTCCACAGATCACCCCCCCCCTCCCCCACCCACTCCCACTTTTAAGACTTGGCTAGCGTTGGACGTCCACGTTTTCCGATAAGGCGTGTATGTCCAACATATTTCCGCGACTCCGATCTTTCCTCACAGCAGTGACACACATAGAATAGACCAGCTTTTTCCTTTCCGAGTTCTCGTTGTTCCCAGGAGCCAGGCCATAAGAATCTGCCATTTACCAAAGTCGTTCTCGTCTGTGTATTTCCTATCTGCACTGTGCCGTCGCTAGAAAGATCCCCACTCGTCCCCGACCTGCTTATACACTTTCCTTACCGAATCACATTCTCGTAACACAACCAGACAGTATTCAGTCCCACGATGGACAGTGGTAACAATATTTTTACTCACCAGTACATATCGTAGAATGTATTCATAGTGAGGTATACGAATAGGTGTTGCATAAACATGGTACGGTTTATGCCCACCACAATCTGCTAAAGTCATATATTTGTTGTCGAGAAGGCTGTATCATCTCATACCCGTAAAAGGAATAAACGTACAGATGATATTAGGGTTCATTATGTTAAATACTGAAGAGCCAAAGAAACTGGCACACCTGCCCAACATCGTGTAGGGCCCCCGCAAGCACAAAGAAGTGCCAAAACACGACGTGGCATGGACTCAACTAATGTGTGAAATGATGGTGGAGGGAAATGACGCCATGAATCCTGCAGGGCTGTCCATAAATTCATAAGAGTACGAGGGGGTGGGATCTCTTCTGAACAGTACGTTGCAAGGCATCCCAGATATGTTCATTAATGTTCGTCTGGGGAGTTTGGTGACCAAAGGAAGTGTTTAAATTAATAAGTGTGATCGCATTGTCCGGCTGGGATTGCCCACGTCCGTCGGAATGTACAATGGACGTGAATGGACTTAGGTGATCAGACAGGATGCTTACGTACTGTCACCTGTCAGAGTCGTATATAGACGTATCAGGAGTCCCATATCATCCCAACTGCACACGCTCCATACCATTACAGAGCCTCCACCAGGTTGGACAGTCCCCTGCTGACATGCAGGATCCATGGATTCACGAGTTTGCTTCCATACCCGTACACGTCCATCTGCTCGATACAGCCGCGCGGGATTAGCCGAGCGGTCTGGGGCGCTGCAGTCATGGACAGTTCGGCTGGTCCCGGTGGATGTTCGAGTCCTCCCTCGGGCATGTGTGTGTGTGTTTGTCCTTAGGATAGTTTAGGTTAAGTAGTGCGTAAGCTGAGGGACTGATGACCTTAGCAGTTAAGTCCCATAAGATTTCACACACATTTGAACATTTTTTGCTCGATACAATTTGAAACGAGACTCGTCCGACCAGACAGCCACTGTGGCCGAGCGGCTGTAGGCGTTTCAGTCCGGAACCGTGCTGCTGCTACGGTCGCAGGTTCGAATTCTGCCTCGGGCATGGATGTGTGTGATGTCCTTAGGTTAGGTAGGTTTAAGTAGTTCTAAGTCTAGGGGACTGATGACCTAAGATGTTGAGTCTCATTGTGCTTAAAAACCATTTGAACCATTCGTCCCATCAGGCACTATCTTTACAGTCATCAACAGTGGTGTTGACGGGCCCCGGCGAGGCGTAAGACTCGGTGTCGTGCAGTCATCAAGAGTACAGAATTGGGCCTTTAGCTCCGAAATCCCACATCGATATTGTTTCGTTGAATGGTTCGCAAACTGACACTTGTTGATGGCTCAGCATTGAAATCTGCAGCAATTTGCGGAAGGGCTGCAATTCGGTCACGCTGAACGATTTTCTTCAGCCGTCGTTGGTCCCGTTCTTGTGGAATCTTTTACACTCCTGGAAATTGAAATAAGAACACCGTGAATTCATTGTCCCAGGAAGGGGAAACTTTATTGACACATTCCTGGGGTCAGATACATCACATGATCACACTGACAGAACCACAGGCACATAGACACAGGCAACAGAGCATGCACAATGTCGGCACTAGTACAGTGTATATCCACCTTTCGCAGCAATGCAGGCTGCTATTCTCCCATGGAGACGATTGTAGAGATGCTGGATGTAGTCCTGTGGAATGGCTTGCCATGCCATTTCCACCTGGCGCCTCAGTTGGACCAGCGTTCGTGCTGGACGTGCAGACCGCGTGAGACGACGCTTCATCCAGTCCCAAACATGCTCAATGGGGGACAGATCCAGAGATCTTGCTGGCCAGGGTAGTTGACTTACACCTTCTAGAGCACGTTGGGTGGCACGGGATACATGCGGACGTGCATTGTCCTGTTGGAACAGCAAGTTCCCTTGCCGGTCTAGGAATGGTAGAACGATGGGTTCGATGACGGTTTGGATGTACCGTGCACTATTCAGTGTCCCCTCGACGATCACCAGTGGTGTACGGCCAGTGTAGGAGATCGCTCCCCACACCATGATGCCGGGTGTTGGCCCTGTGTGCCTCGGTCGTATGCAGTCCTGATTGTGGCGCTCACCTGCACGGCGCCAAACACGTATACGACCATCATTGGCACCAAGGCAGAAGCGACTCTCATCGCTGAAGACGACACGTCTCCATTCGTCCCTCCATTCACGCCTGTCGCGACACCACTGGAGGCGGGCTGCACGATGTTGGGGCGTGAGCGGAAGACGGCCTAACGGTGTGCGGGACCGTAGCCCAGCTTCATGGAGACGGTTGCGAATGGTCCTCGCCGATACCCCAGGAGCAACAGTGTCCCTAATTTGCTGGGAAGTGGCGGTGCGGTCCCCTACGGCACTGCATAGGATCCTACGGTCTTGGCGTGCATCCGTGCGTCGCTGCGGTCCGGTCCCAGGTCGACGGGCACGTGCACCTTCCGCCGACCACTGGCGACAACATCGATGTACTGTGGAGACCTCACGCCCCACGTGTTGAGCAATTCGGCGGTACGTCCACCCGGCCTCCCGCATGCCCACTATACGCCCTCGCTCAAAGTCCGTCAACTGCACATACGGTTCACGTCCACGCTGTCGCGGCATGCTACCAGTGTTAAAGACTGCGATGGAGCTCCGTATGCCACGGCAAACTGGCTGACACTGACGGCGGCGGTGCACAAATGCTGCGCAGCTAGCGCCATTCGACGGCCAACACCGCGGTTCCTGGTGTGTCCGCTGTGCCGTGCGTGTGATCATTGCTTGTACAGCCCTCTCGCAGTGTCCGGAGCAAGTATGGTGGGTCTGACACACCGGTGTCAATGTGTTCTTTTTTCCATTTCCAGGAGTGTATCAGCCGCAGCGATGTCGGAGATTTGATGTTTTACTGGATTCCTGACACTCACTGTACAATCGTGAAATGGTCGTACGGGAAAATCTCCACTTCATCGCTGTCTCGCAGACGCTGTGTCCCATCGCTATAACACCACGTTCAAACTCACTTAAATCTTGATAACGTGCCATTGTAGCGGCAGAAACCGATCTAACAACTGCGCCAGACACTTGTCTTTTATAGGCTTTACCGACCGCAGCGTCGTATTCTGCCTGTTTACTTATCTCTGTATTTGAATACGCATGCATATAGCAGTTTCTTTGGCGCTTCAGTGTAGTTTACAGGATAGCTGTCACAGGAAAAAAGGGTTCAAATGGCTCTGAGCACTATGGGACTCAAGGTCTGAGGTCATTAGTCCCCTAGAACTTAGAACTAGTTAAACCTAACTAACCTAAGGACATCACACACGTCCATGCCCGTGGCAGGATTCGAACCTGCGACCGTAGCGGTCTCGCGGTTCCAGACTGCAGCGCCTAGAACCGCACTGCTACTTCAGCCGGCATGTGTCACAGTCTATCAAGTGCGACGAGCAGTAAACTGTGCACTAGGGCTAAGACCTGCTCGTGTGTGAAACAACGAAAACAAAGCGACATGCACTTCGTGTACGGTGATGTAATTTGCAGGGAGGCGTGAATCAGCTTGCCGGAATCGGGAGCATTCATCATAAAGATTGCCGTGTATCATGGCTTGTTCAGAGTTCATTTTGGGGATTAAGAAGTCTTTTCAGCTTTATTTAATCTTTTTATTATCAGATAGCGACATTGTAATTAAATCATAAGAGCTAAGTAGCCCGGAACATGAAACCCGACATTCGTTATCTGACCAAGAACAACGAATGTTGGGTTACATTTTCTAGGCTACTTAGCTCTTATGACTTGGTTATATGTTACCTGTGGATGAGGTTACCTGTGGATGAGGTTTGCAGCACCACAAAACCGGTTCTGAGCTAACGATAAAAAGATTATCTACGGCGGAAGCGGCTTCTTAATCTTCACGATTGCCCTGCCTACAAGGTTTCCTGTTTGAAACTTGTTCAGAACTTCCTGCTGATGAGGGTAACGATATGGAAATACGTATGTTACACCGTTGGAAACACGCAGGATCTTAGACGTCTTTCAAAGACGATGAAATCACAGTCCAGGTTTAGGCTTTCAATAATGAAGAGACGGCCATTGGCCTTCTCAGTATTTTTAACTTTGTCCACCTGATTTTTACTTACTAGGACAAGTCAATAGTACGAGGCACGCCACTTTAATTAACAAGCGCAACACAATGCAACACTGTATTCAGCTCTTCGGTAGCATACAGATATCATCGATGAAAGACTGTAACCTTCTCAATGTATTTCCGACAATGTGGCTGTGATAGGCATGGTGCGTTCATTATTAACTTCTCCAACACTAATCTTTATTGCGAACTTAGGCGATATTACGTTAAAAACCAATGGCGAGCTGACAGTGATCCAATGATATACCCGACTTCTTGGTAAATGTCAGGTTTTAATAGAAACAGCTACGAAGTATTTTATAGTCTGGGCTTCCGCACTTGTTGAAGGGCATGATAAGAAAAATTCCGCGAACACCTGGTAACATAATAGTTTTATTGTACAGAACCTGTTTCGCGGCCTGAAGCCCCATCATCAGGTGCAAGAACGTTAAAAGTTCGTAGGTGTATCCATCGCTTCTAGTCCAGACATATTATTCAGCAACGTACAACATTTTCATCATCTATGGAGACCAACACCACTGCATTTCTTCTAAGAGTACTTAACGGTGGCACGACTGAATAAAACCTTTTCGGTTTCGAAGACAAATCAAATCTACCCTACTGAAGCCCGATTTACTTGAACGAACAGCAAGGATATACTTTCCTAGACTAAGACAAAAACCCATACCCGATATTAAGACACTTGATTTACAGGCTACGACTTCGGATTCTTCTACTTACTAAGATCTCTGTACAGTTCATTATAAGTCTGAAAATATTGTTTGCGTATATTCACGTGAATTTCCGAAGTTATTTGGTAGTAGCTTGCTTTATTGTAAAGCAGTATTGTTACTGCAGTTTTGCCACATTCGTACGTGTGGTGTTTACCGTTTCTTCTCTCCTGGCATTCCTTCATTCAGATCACCAAAGAAGTTCTCGTGTCGTCTCTGTGCACTCCATTTCTTCTCCGATGACGCACTCGAAGCCCCCCTGGCACTCACGAAATGGTTTCTTATCTCCCACAATTCCGCTGTTCGGCCTCTCCGCTACCTCTCCTCTCAGAGCCCGAAAGAATTTACATTCTATGAATCCTTAAGGCCATCTCTGCTCGATGAACGAATTTCTCCCTTTTGCAAGTTCAACAAAATTTCTCGCTATCATACTTTCTGCCTAAATCAACTTTTTTTTATCCATATGCCTACCTAGCTGACTAAGTGGTTTTTAGAAGAAAGAATCATAAAATTCTCAAACGAATATGTGAAATATCAAAGAAGTTCTTAGATCCTCTCCAAAAACAACATTTTGCAGTGTTGCCAGTCATTTTGGAATTGTTTTCAGTATACCAAACATCACTAAAATTTGACTCCTGATTGTTGTCTTTTTTTCCTTTTATCATGACTTTCAATACTCGTGGGAAGTCACCTTTCTGGACATGACTCTGTCCGAGATAATATTTCAAAGACGTCATAAAATAAATTTGTCATCTGAAAGTTCACTACTTTGTGATAAATCTTCGAACGTTAATTCTTCATGCAAACCTCCAGTGTTAGTCAAATCTACAGACACGTACAAAGCGTTCACTAGTTAATGATAGATGTTAAGTTTAGATTTTTCTCATTACTAGAAACCTCCCAGTGTTTCTGTTATTTAATGTATTACCGCTATACTAGCACTGCAAGTTAATTTTCCTTTTCCTCTGTATATTCTTAATCTTACGTTCAAACAACAAAGCATTAGGAAGGTATTCGATCTTATCAAATACAAAATGCAATAATTTATCTTTTATTATTTAGTCAAACAAACCCAGTTCCAAAAAATTTCGTGACTGTCGTCTCATCTTCATAGTTCCTTTTCTTCTTCCTCTTTGCGTTGTCGCTTCATTATGAAGCAGTTTATGCGTGCACAAAATTAACTTGCTATTGCTATGAATCTAAAAGTATTTTTTGGTGCTGGACATACTTACCTGTAAATTGATTTGTACTCCTGTAGAGACAAGATTTACGTTAAACATTCTGTAAATACATGGTTTTATGTCATCACACACCGCGAAAATTATCCATATGGATTGTGTACTTCTCAATAATTAAAAGTACGGGTCAGTAAGTGGTGCATAAATATTCTTTTAAATCGAACAGGTTTGCCATATGTTCATTCGTGAAGTGTCATATGCGAAAATGGTATACCTTTTTTCTCACGAACACTCTATGACGCTGAACCTTGGTTTCCGATCATTGAATGAAAAGTGGACAATATGTAGTTCCATTATCCACTCTCGCAGATAACTAGCGAAGAATGGAACATTTCGCAAAAATTATTTTCGAAATATGCAACCTTATGAACCTAGACAATACTGTTTCAACATCATTTCATGTAAAAGTCGCGTAACACGATCTAAACCTCACTGTGTTGGAAGCCGGCGGCCTCACACATAGCAGACGATGAAAATTTAGAAACACTTAGGTACAACGATTAGTAGAGGAGGAAAAGAGAAGTAAACACTGTTTAACGTAACGTATTTGGAGAAGAAACGATATTTCTTCCAAAGTCAAAAATTGGGCCAACAGCACCAGAAAATTTATAGACGGCACACCATTCTATAAGACCACTGCTTTACATTTTAAAACCCATTCGAAACGCAAATTGCGCGGTAACTGAGAGAGAGAAATACAATAGTGAGAACTCGGAGCCAATAAATCACATCTGTCAAGTTGTAACCACAATCATGTTCAAACTGGAAAGCTGGCTCCACAGTTTAGTACAACACAAAGCACGAAAAGTACTTTTATTATGGACATCAACGTACAGACAGAACAAAACTACATCCTGAACATTCTGGTTGGAGAGTGCTGCTGTTTCAACAAACATCGAATATTACAGAAAAAAAGCGCAACACGCTGCAGCAACATTCCGGCAATGATAAATACTGAACACATGTTTGCAGTTATCAGATTTGGAGTAGTGGCCCGCAGCACGTCAGACACCCATTCTAAGCACTAATCCACATTACATGCAGCACAGCTCTTGGCATTGCTCCCTGCCTTGAAGCTACAGAGCCTGATGCTTCATGAATTCCCGCTGGAGGCGATTACACCACCCTAGTTCCATATTCAGTCAGTGGTCCTCTGAACGACACCGCTGGACTGTCATCGCGTTCGAGATGTGAAACCACAAACTGAATGCAACGATCGTTCAGCGCTGTTATACAGACCATCAAATAAGATCGGCACCAAAGATGGCTCCTCTCGTCGAAGCTTCGCCATCACCGACCGGGCGCCCAGTTTCCCTGAACGATATGCCGCCATTCTCGATCTGTGCGTTAGAACTACATACGGAGGGTATAGACGACGTCGCCGCCCTTTTGTCTTCCTGAGAGCGAGTCGTAATCATCTATTTCATGTGTGACGTCCGATAAACCATGAAGGATATGGTCCATAGTAGTGTTTTAGCAACTTTTCCGAGTCCCATTTCCCGCACAGACGGAAAAATCCATACCGTGTCTCCTGCTCTGTGTTTCACTAGCTGGTTCTTAGCTTTATAACGCTTTCCGAGTTTCTCCTTGGCGCTTAAGGTCCATGAGCGAGCTAGTTGTCTTGCTTCTTTGGTCCTAGTGTTTAGGTGTTTCATACAGTCAACCTGAGTACCGCCCGATTTAAACGGGAACAATGTATTCTCAGTCTCTGTTGATTCATTGTAGACCTGGGACAGCTGCTAGTCAAGTATTTAACAATGAAATTTGCAAACAGCCGAGCAGTTTAGATCTTATTTTCTACCAGTTACGACATTCGATTATGCCCTTTTCAGGGCCCATATGAAACTCTCAAAAATAAACGATAATGGCATACTGATCCATATGTCGCGAATTCTAAACTGTATCCCAAGTGCTTCCTTCGAAGACCTGATTGTAATCAGGGACAATGAAAGAGAGAAGCCAAGAGATAATTACAATGCGATGGACTAAATGAGTGAGTGAGAAAGGGCTAATGGGAGTGGGTATGAGCGAGTTACAGCGAAGAACTAGTGGGCGTGAGTTAGTTCATTTAGGGGAGCTTGTAGGAATGTAACGTGAGTTGAATGTTAAAAAAAAGCTCTAATGTGTTCGCAAGCCACAATTTTCGGAAAGTTTTTAAAGGTCCTGAGGCAGGAAGAATGACGCAGCTGGTACCCCACTTTTTAGTTCAAAAATGTTCAAATGTGTGTGAAATCTTATGGGACTTAACTGCTAGGGTCATCAGTCCCTAAGCATACACTCTACTTAACCTAAATTATCCTAAGGACAAACACACACACCCATGCCCGAGGGAGGACTCGAACCTCCGCCGAGACCAACCGCACATTCCATGACTGTAGCGCCCTAGACCGCAGGGCTAATCCCGTGCGGCCACTTTTTAGTCAGAGTCTTTTAAATAAATAGGAAAAAATTCGTATTTTTGTGCTCCGACTGGAGTATTTTTCCGCTGGTAAATATGTGACTAGTTTATGATAAAACGACAAATTAGAAGGGCTGTCTTATCGCATTGATAGTTATTGTTCCAAAATATGTATTCGTCAGCTGGACTTATTTTCCATTTGCGACCTTCAGCTCGACCAGTTTAGTATAACGGAATATAGTTTCCTTTAACTGGCGACAATCATTAATCGCCAATACAGAAGAAGCCCCTGAGTCAGATTGGCCGTCGATGATGGTGTTGATGACTTTTCCTGATATATGGAAGATTTTCATTTACGGTGGCCTCGCCAGCCGAAGTGGCCGTGCGGTTCTAGGCGCTGCAGTCTGGAACCGCGTGACCGTTACGGTCGCAGGTTCGAATCCTGCCTCGGGCATGAATGTGTGTGATGTCCTTAGGTTAGTTAGGTTTAACTAGTTCTAAGTTCTAGGGGACTAATGACCTCAGAAGTTGAGTCCCATAGTGCTCGGAGCCACTTGAACCATTTGAACGGTGGCCTCACTTCTATAGACGGTCCTCTCGCTTAATTTTCCTACACTACTGGCCATTAAAATTGCAACAGCACGAAGATGATATGCTACAGACGCGAAATTTAACTGACAGGAAGAAGATGCTGTGATATGCAAATGATTAGCTTTTCAGAGCATTCACACAAGGTTGGCGCCGGTGGCGACGCCTACAACGTGCTCATACACAAACAGCAGTTGACCGGCGTTGCCTGGTGAAACGTTGTTGTGATGACTCGTGTAGAGAGGAGAAATGCGTACCATGACGTTTCCGACTTTGATAAAGGTCGGATTGTAGCCTATCGCGATTGCGGTTTATCGTATCGTGACATTGCTGCTATCGTTGGTCGAGATCCAATGACTGTTAGCAGAATATGAAATCGGTGGGTTCAGGAGGGTAATACGGAACGCCATTCTGGACCCCAACGGCCTCGTATCACTAGCAGTCGAGATGACAGGCATCTTATCCGCATGGCTGTAAGGGATCGTGCAGCCACGTCCAGATCCCTGAGTCAACAGATGGGGACGTTTGCAAGGCAACGACCATCTGCACGAACAGTTCGACGACGTTTGCATCAGCATGGACTATCAGCTCGGACACCATGGCTGCGGTTACCCTTGACGCTGCATTACAGACAGGAGCACCTGGGATGGTGTACTCAACGACGAACCTGGGTGCACGAATTGCAAAACTTCATTTTTTCGGATGAATGCAGGTTCCGTTTACAGCATCATGATGGTCCCACCCGTGTTTGGTGACATCGTGGTGAACGCACATTGTAAGCATGTATTCGTCATCGCCATACTGGCGTGTCAACCGGCGTGATAGTATGGGGTGCCACTGGTTACACATCTCGGTCACCTCTTGTTCGCACTGACGGTACTTTGAACAGTCGACGTTACATTTCAGATGTGCTACGACCCGTGGCTCTACCCTTCATTCGATCCCTGCGAAACCCTACATTTCAGCAGGATAATGCACGACCGCATGTTGCAGGTCCTGTACGGGCCTTTCTGGATATAGAAAATGTTCGACTGCTGCCCTGGCCTGCACATTCTGCAGATCTCTCACTGATTGAAAACCTCTGGTCAATGGTGGCCGAGCAACTGACTCGACTCAATACGGCAGTCACTACTCTCGAAGAACTGTGGTATCGTGTTGAGGCTTGATGGGCAGCTGTACCCGTACACGCCATCCAAGCTCTGACTCAACTCCCAGGCGTATCAAGGCCGTTGTTACGGCCAGAGGTGGTTGTTCTGGGTACTGCTTTCTCAGGATGTATGCACCCAAATTGCGTGAAAATATAATCACATGTCAGTTCTAGTATAATATATTTGTCCAATGAATACCCGTTTGTCATCTGCATTTCTTCTTGGTGTAGCAATTTTAATGGCCAGTAGTCAATTTAGCGACTAGGCCAGCGGCTGGTGCCTCCGTACAGTGGCGGATAACTGCCGCGACGTGCCGGCGAGCGACCGTGTCGAGGGCATGGCGATGGCCTTCGGCCTGTAAGTCGACTATACTCCTCTGCAGCTGACTGGCGGAAACAGGGCTGGTATGATCCTTGGTGTCTGGTGAAGCAGTAGGCGTCAAAAACGCGTTAGCCGTAGTCTACAACGTGTCGCGGGGGTCCTCGGTGGAAACATAGCATGTTGTCCTTCCTCTTCCAAACTATTTCTGTGCGGCGTTTTACTTTGTAGCGGAGGTAGTTGTATCTGTGTTGAACGGATACTCGTTGTCTTTTCATCGCTGAAAAAGGTTTGCCGAGTCCACTCTACGTGGCGCTTTCAGTTGGTGGAGGAGACTGGCGCTAAAAATCGGCAAATTTCTTCTTCAATATTCTCTTACCATATGAAGTATGCGGTTGATCTTCACGCTGCTGTTTCTCGTATATTTGGCCCGACTTTTCTGGCTGCTCTAAAGTGCTGTATTTCTTCTCTTACTACCCAGCATTTGATAGAGGCGAGCTCATGGTGGTCTATGGTTCAAATGGCTCTGAGCACTATGGGACTCAACGTCTTAGGTCGTAAGTCCCCTAGAACTTAGAACTACTTAAACCTAACTAACCTAAGGACATCACACATATCCATGCCCGAGGCAGGATTCGAACCTGCGACCGTAGCAGTCGCACGGTTCCGGACTGCGCGCCTAGAACCGCGAGACCACCGCGGCCGGCATGGTGGTCTGCCACAGCTGCTATGGTTATTAAATTCGGTCGTACCTCTTTCATATGACCGTTCTTCTGTTTCGTTTCCTCTGTGTTTTGGCACCACTTGATAACTTGTTCGGTTGTTGTGACGTCTATGTCATATTCGGATTCACCGTGTGGCATAGAGCCATAACATTCTGTATTTATGATAACGACGTTTCTCCAGGACTCTGGGCCCCGTCCTTCAATTGATCCTACGTGAACTTGCCACTGTCACCAAGTGCTTTATTCAGTTTCCCTTGGAATTTCTCCCAACTATTCAGATTCTATACGTTATTCTTGAACCACTGCTGGGCCATGTTGTCCAAGCAGAATTACACATTTGCTGAAAACATCATGTCATCCCACCTGTTGTAACTGGTGACTCTGTCGAATCTAGAGAGACACTTCATTGGCTACTGGCCTATGTCTCCGGAAAACAGTGATGGATGCCTGATGGGCAGCTGCCTTTCTGCTGTTTTGGAATCCATTGCTCTCCTCGATACAAGGACTTTGGAAACCTCGAGAACCATCTAGAAACGATAATTACTAAATATTTGCAGGTGATCGAACACTATTTGGTGGCTCACAGCACAACAACTAGGGACAGCGACGCTAACTGCTACTGCATATTGCACGCAGTACAGTTTGCAATAATACCGTAGAATCAACAAAGAAACCATTCTGCGAGTATTGATGTCCTTTGGTATGACAGTCGCATGAGAAGAAGATAAAAGTGGAAAACCGCTTTAAACCGATCACGTATCGAAGCCGGTGCGGTTCTATAACCTAAGAAATTTTATCCTACTTAACAACTTCGAAGCCTAAATGGGTAAAGAAAAATTAGCAACAGGCATTTAAGTAATAATGTGAGAGGAAATCGTAACCGATTAGTGCAGTAACCACCTCATAACCGGAAAAGTAGAAAACTTAATTAGTTTGAGTCTGTGTATAAATTAAAACTAAAAATGTGCTAGGCAGTACTAGTATTCAATAGTTAGAACATCAGTATTAAGTAAGCAGCCCCCCATAATCCTAAAGATATATTAACAGGTGAATCACGCAAACTCTTGCTCACTGGAAGGGAAATCGGCACCAAGACCATTTAAGTCATGACTTCTTCTGTCGATTTGATGCTGTGGTGTTGGTAAGTTCCTATGGGACCAAACTGCTGAGGTCATCGTCGCTAGGTTTACACACTACTTCATTTAACCTAAACTATATCACGCTAAGGACAACTCACACCCATTCCCGAGGGAGGAGGGAGGACTCGAACCTCCGGGACGTGGCGGTGGGGGGGGGGGGGGGGGGGGGGGGAGGCGGGGGTGCGGGCGGGCAAGGCGCCTCAGATGGTGTCTTCTGTCTGTTTGGTAGTAATTATCTCCATACACTTGCTACAACCATAACTTGATTCATTCATTCAAGACTCTGCTTGTTCACACACTATCCCGTTTCACTGCGCTTGCTACCTAGGTCTCGATGAGGTAGCATATACCCAAATAACCCATCTTCCTCTCCGGTAAAACTAATACGTACACGTTTTTTTCCAATTTATTCTGAAACGTCATCGTTTCATACTATATCCCCATTAACGTTTATCTTCCTATATTAATAATTACTCCACGTGACTCAACGGTCTGGTGCAAGTGTTTCAATTGGACGCCACTTCCGTAACATGCCTGTCCCTATTCTAGCTCTCATCCAACCAGGAGAAGGAGGGCCTACAGTTCAACGGAGAATCCAACCACGTGTAATTCCTAGCGAATCTGTTCACATGGTCGACATATACACTACTTTTTTTCAATTTCACTTCAGTATTTGATACCAGCAACATTCGTTGACGAATGCCTTTTATCCACTTCTTACAATTTGCTCTTGCTTCTGTAGCCGATATAATTTTTCTTTCTCAGTGGTATAAGTCTTCTACTGTTTTTACAACTACCACATCCAAAATTTTTATGTTTTCATCACTTTCGTCTTAGAACACAAACCATAATCCAAAATTTGCGGCCGGCCGCGGTGGTCTCGCGGTTCTAGGCGCGCAGTCCGGAACCGTGCGACTGCTACGGTCGCAGGTTCGAATCCTGCCTCGGGCATGGATGTGTGTGATGTCCTTAGGTTAGTTAGGTTTAAGTAGTTCTAAGTTCTAGGGGACTGATGACCACAGCAGTTGAGTCCCATAGTGCTCAGAGCCATTTGAGCCATTTGACCCAAAATTTGCGCTAAATATTCTACACAATCTAGCTACCAGTTATTCTACCTTTATTATCTGGCTGAATCGTACAATCTGTTCCCCTTGCACTTCCGTTCGCGTCCTTTCATTCCCACGCCATTTTCTCGCCACTCGGTGGCCATAACCTACAACTGTGACATTTGCCTTCGCGAGTCGAACATCTTCTGTGGCTTTTAATACCCCCATTTAGTTTTTATTCATATTATCAATTGCTTATTTTCTTCATACTTCATCCCAGTTGGACGTATAATGTCATAATTTTTATTTCAACTTAACAGTACATAATAAGAACTTAACATTAAATCGAGCAGATATGTTTTGAGAACCCAGCGAAAGCGATGTCATGAGGGTCAGAATAGACGTTTGGATTGTATAAAAGCAGTAAAAAAAATTGAAATCGCAGGTAGCCTCATGAAAGGAACAATGTCAGTGTTCGGTTAAAAGATTTCTCGAAACTGAGGAAAACCTAAATAAATATTGCCGGACGGCAGCATTTGCTGCAAACCGCATTTTCCACGCGCCGTATACTTTAATGAAAGGCTACGAATTCTTGTACTGTGACCGACCAAGGCAGCTCAGACATATTCCAAAGTGTTTAAACTAGATAGCAGTGCAAGAGGCCTCGTGGGTCCTGGCGACAAACGGAGAAGACTACACTCTTGACTACGTGACTGACCAAAGGCCAAAATCGGCAGCAAGACAGAGCTGCAAGACCTAACCAAATATCGCAATAGAAGAGCACTGTGTGCGTGATCAGTGGCTCGGAAAGTTCCAGAAGCAGGCACACAAGACGTATGTACAGGGGCTCATCAGCACCCAACGCAGAGTAGGACACCACAGCCACCAGTAGACATCTTTTCCATTTCACAGGGCACCGGAAGCTAGACTTTTATTTTCGAGTAGCCTCGGTACAAGCCGTTGCTACTGAGCTGGGCCATTAATGAGCAGTTGGGTCGAGAGTTAGTGCTCCCAGGAGCCATCTGAAGTTATTCAGTACAGAGGACTTCTAGAGGTTTCTACCCTGATTCCTTAATCATCCTTACCTAGTTTCATATTCTGTATCGCTTACAGCTTGCATGCCAGCAGTAGTTGGACGTCTGCAGGCAGCCCACGGTATCCTACTCAACAAATAGGCTACTGAGGTAAGACTCCTGTTACTGTAGCTACTTGTCCTTCACTCTCTCTCTCTCAAGTCGTTGACAAGGGCAGGAAGGAAAAGTGGTGCCTGGTGCGGATTGTGTATAATAAAGGTGTACGAGAATCGGTAATATTGGCCCAGCTCTGAGGAAAGGGATATCAGTCAGACATTGCTGCCACTGTTGATATGGGAAAGAGGCCCAGTGTACTAGATCCGTCACCACCTGCCGCCGATATTGACGAGAGACCCACTGCACCATGAGCGTAGCCATCCATCGCCGACGTGGACAAGTGGCCCAACCTAGCAGTAGCATCACCACTCACTGCCCACATGGACGAGAGGCACACTGTTCCAGAAGTGTCTCTTCACTCCACTGTACCAGAAGCGTCGCCACCGCCGCCGACGTGGACGAGAGGCCTGCCACACCCGAAGCATCCCGGTGGGTCGTCACCACAACCAGCGTGAGCTTGGAACTCACTCTACTAGAGGCTAGACAGTGAGAAAACCAACGCATCAAGCAGCTCATCCACACATAAGGTCAGGGGACAAAATGGAAAACGCTGCTCATTAAGGACAGTCGCCTGCAGCTAGCGCAGTCCATCAATATCTCAGTCATAGTGAAGCCACGAAACTAGGGCGTAGGAAGTTTACTGGGGACAGCGAGTACTGTTCGGAATTTTTAAAGCGCCTATGAGTTACGTGAGCCAAAGCCAGAAAAAAGTATTTCTTAAGTATATTATAGGACCAATCACAGGGTCTGGCCACAGCAAGTTGCTCACAAGAGATCACACTGAGATTTCATCTGCGCCGGCCGTTGTGGCCGAGCGGTTCTAAGCGCTTCAGTTCGGAACCACGCTACTGCTACGGTCGCAGGTTCAAATCCTGCCTCGGGCATGGATGTGTGTGATGTCCTTAGGTTAGTTAGGTTTAAGTAGTTCTAAGTCCAGGGGACTGATGACGTCAGATGTTAAGTCCCAGAGTGCTCAGAGCCATTTGAACCATTTGAACTTCATCATATGGGAAATCTGACTTGAAAATTATAAGAATAAACTAACACTCAATCACTATGCATGTAATATGTTTAACAGTAGACAAAGGAAAGATGAAAGTGTGGTTCATCATGGATACAATGCAGTTTCGTTTCTGTGAAACTATGAAGGGGGTAATGAACACTGTGGAAGTTTCTGGTAGTGACGAGCTAATTGGTAAAATGGGCAGAGCGGTATTTAATCAGGTACTGTCCGATAACAGGACGAAAATTGTGGCGCATGCATTAGGGGAATGGCTAACTGTAACAGACATAATCAATCTAGTGTCCACTGAAGAATATGCTATTACATCAAATCGAGAAAAATACAAGGTACTGCTGTTCCCGGAACAGATCTGCAAAATAACAACAAAGTGCTTCGGTTGTTCGAGACGAAGGGTTTAGGTCCAAAAAATGAGCCTATCACAGACAACAAACCCTCGCCTATAACAATTTAGAATACCTGTTACCGATTTCGATAATATTCAGTTCAGAGTGAGTGGCCCACAATCTGAGTGTCATCCTCCGATCAGATGTATGCAATGCAATCTAACAGGCCACACCGCTCCTTGTATCTGAGCAAAACCAATCACTTGCTTTACCTGTCCACACACTGGGCATTAGGAGACACACTGTAATGAGAGCTGGTGGACTAAATCAGCAGGAAAAGCCCATTGGTAAACGAACAGCGTGCGTTACGCAGCAGTCCCATTACGCTGTGTCAAGTACAATTCGTACAGTAGACTACACAGGAAAGAGGCCGGCCGGTTAAAGTAGTTCTAAGTTCTAGGGAACTGATGACCACAGAAGTTAAGTCCCATAGTGCTCGGAGCCATTTGAACCATATTTTTTTTTTTTTTTTTTTTTTTTTTTTTATACAGGAAAGAACGACTACGCAAAATTAAAACGTGTACACCACGTATGTGAATTTATTAATAGACTGTGGGGTCCATTTGAGTTTCATTAAAGCCATCGCATTAAGGAGAAAAGTTTGGGACTTGAGAAAGACAGTTACATTCTGTAGTATAGCCACTGAAGAGATCTGAACTAAGAGACAGGTTAAGTGGCACTTGCACAATGAGAAGGTCGTTGAATATGATCATGATTTCTAAACTGTAGGTGACAAGACATACTTACGATTGTATTACTAGGACAGGACTTCCTAGAGAAACATACGGTAGTAATCGATTATGCAGACAGGAGAATGAAGTTGCCAGGCGAACGGACAAAGCTGAAAGAAGCAGTAGAAGCGGCGAGAATATCAAAGCTGCCCAGACCGGCGAACATCACTGTCGATACCGGGTGCGCAAGTTATGCATTCGTAGTCAGACACGGAAGGATAATAAAGGACATAACGCAAACAGACAGAGGTAGCGCGAGGCAGGGAAGGCAAACAGCCTGGGGCACAATAACAACGTCAGCAACACGAGCCAAGGGTTAGGTAAGAAGATGCTTACAGCGCCGTTACAATGTCAGCCGCCTCTTATGCCGTCACGAGTCCTCACAGCGCATCATAGAGAGAAAGGTGACGAGATAATGCGCTTCCGGACAACGATAACAAACCATTCCGAGAAAAGCCCACCAGCAGCACCTACCAGCTCGTAAGCGTAAAGGAGAAATTGTAATTGGTCCCCGGGAAGAACGTTTCGTAAAAGTTCGCGTCAGAGGAACAGTTCGAGTACGAGGAACAGAAATTTTGATCCCCAAGTATGAAGTTCGTATGAACATGTATATCCCTAGCAACCAAACCGAAGGTCGTGGCAAAGTCGCGAATCAGTTTGCTCCAGGAAAATATGCGAAACAAGCAACTGAATAGTGAGGAAAACCAGGCCCTCGAGAGAATTTTTACTGCAAATAGTGACGTATTTCACTTACCTGAGGACGTATTAACACACACCATCTTAGGGGAGCTTCGTATACCTCCACCGGAGACAGAAGCCATACAGGCTGACATAGAGGGAGTGTTAGCAGATGGGCTAATGTCCCATTGTACTAGTTCCTGAATCTTCCCCCTACTAGACGCCAGTGGTCAACAGAAGTTGGTTGGTTGTTTTGGGGGAAGAGACCAAACAGCGAGGTCATCGGTTTCATCGGATTAGGGAAGGATGGGGAAGGAAGTCGGACGTGCCCTTTCAAAGGAACCATCCCAGCATTTGCTTGGAGTGATTTAGGGAAATCACGGAAAACTTAAATCAGGATGGCCGGACGTGGGATTGAACCGTCGTCCTCCCAAATGCGAGTCCAGTGTGCTAACCACTGCGCCACCTCGCTCGGTCCTCAACAGAAGTGAAGAGTAGTAGCTGATTATAGAAGGGTCAATGACATTTCCCTTAACATAGTTATATTCACTACCATGAATCGATGAGATCCTAGACAGCCTGGGTAAAGCAAAGTATTAGACTCTGAACTGCTCTGGTAGTTGGGTGTGTGGATTCTTTTTGGTCTGTGACTTTCAGAATATAGTGAACATTTTAGAGAGAATGGTTTTTGATTATGAATCCCAGACAATCTCCTAATTCCTCAGAGCTATAAGCTGTAGCTATAAATGTATTCCTCAGATGAAGTGGGCACTGGGAATTCTAATTACAGGCTTCACATTTTGCTAATCACTTTCTGGTTGCCAATATTGTAGTTAGAGAGTCAGTGTTAAGAACAGCAAACAACAGCATTAAATAAATAATAGTAACATAAACAAATATTCCACCCGCCGCCGCACATATGGTGCCAATCGGCCGGGAAACAAACTGAGTAAAAGTTAAAGTGGTTTTTAAATATTCAGATTCGGAAGTGAAATGCGACATGCAACTGAGCAATGGAACAGTGATAGACAGAGTTACGTGTGCATGTGGACGACGCAATTGGATTAACAACGCATCTGGATTGACGGAGCTGGCGCTGAGTCTAGCTGCACTGCTGGCAGCGCGAGACGCCAGTTTCGCCTCACCACAGTCGTCCGCCGGAGCAACCGGAGCCGCGCCTGCAGTTGCGGGCCACGCAAACAAACAACAGCCATCGAAGTGCCGTCTGCAGTTCAATGCACCGCGTCGCATCAGTAATCCTGGTACACCGCGCCGGCAACGCTATACATCATGCAGAAGGAGCTAAGTTTAGTGAAAAGCTGTTGAAACTTTTACTAACCTGCACTAAAAGACTGTTGGCAATGGAACCACAAAAAGAAGCAGAAGTTAAAGCTAAATCAGGACCTATGTCTGTTGAAGGAACTGTAAATCCAGACAACGGTTCAAGTGTAAATATGCATGAAAATAGTAATGTTAAATTGAAATATGAAGTATTGTCTCCTGACAGTAGTGTGAAAAGGGGCAATGATTCAATAATAGAGACCCCTGTAGTAAAGCAGAAATCAGAAATTGTTAATTTATTGGATGATAGTTTATCTGATTAGTTGAATACGAAACAGTCATCAGAGGTGGTAGAGTTTAAAAAGGATAAGTTAAATATGGTTGATCCATCAGATGTTTCATTTCGTTTTGATGATTCTGGTATTGGAGCTAGATTTTCGTCACCTAGTGAGCAACCCAAAGATACTGGGGCTATTGATTTAAATGTTATATTACAAGCAATAGCTACCAGTAATGCTAGAATGTCAGCTGAGTTAACATCTGATATAATTGAGGTAAATAACAGGATTGTAGCCAGCCAAACCAATTTTAATAAACGGTTTGAGGCAATGGACAATATATTAGAATCCAATAAAGCTGGATTAGAAACTTCCTTCAAGACTGGCTGCAATAAGTTGAAAGAGGATCTGGACAGTTTAAATTATAAAATTGATTACAATCATGAGGATATTAAGAAAAAGGTTTCTCAACAGTTATCTGAGATGTATAAAACAGTAAAATCCGAAGTTTCTGAAGTTCGCAAAGATTTCCAAATGGAAGATGCGAAGCTGGAGCACAAGCTAACAGTAAAGATCGAGGCGGAATCTGAACTGTGCTCAGATAGGTTTAAAGATGTTAATATAAAAGTAAACATACGTCAAGCAGAAGTAGACGCAATCAAAACTGATACTACTCATATTGTGCAAAGAGTAGATAATGTTGAAATAGTAGAAAATATTAGTACTAACATTGCTAACATTGAGAGTAAAGTAGCTTCAGTAACTTCTGGTTAATGGTAGTATGCAACAAGTTGTAGCTGCAAACTCCGCTTTTATCGGGTGTCGGCAGTTCTTGCGGTTCGATCCAGATAAAAATATCCACCCGCTAGATTTCTGGAACGATTTTGAAGATGTGATTCCACCAACTTCGTCTGAACGAGAGAAAATCTCATTTATTAGAAGCCATTTAGTGGGTGACGTCATGCGTTGGTCAGCTGATGTTATGATGAAGTGTAAAACATTAGCGGAATTTAAAACAGCTTTCATTAATGAGTATTGGTCTAGCAATAAGCAAAATGAAGTGTTGAGAGAATTTTGGAGTGGAAAACGCTTCAATGCAGGCAAGGAACCTATTAAAGAGTTTGCCGGGTCATGGATCTCACGTTTGTCACATTTGGCCGAAAAGCTAAACCCCGAAATGATAATACTAGGTCTTGAAGCCAAACTGCCATGGTATTGGCAAACTAGAAATATATCTGCCCCTAGAGACAATCTTGATCGTTTCATTGACTATTTGGAACATGTAGAGCGTGTTGCTGCCAATGAGGAGCAAGCACGTAATAACAGAAATGCTAATAACACTAGTAGTAATTTTAAGAACGAGCAGAATGGCAATGTAAACATCAGAACAGTAGGTGTTCGCCATCCTAAGAAAGGTAGGAATTGGAGAAATGATTACTAGAACCAACAATGGCATCCAAATGATAGTAATTTTGTTCCTAACAAAGATGTGCAAGTAAACAACAGTGTTGAAAGCAATGCTGTGCCAGTTAACTATAATGCAAATAAAGGTAACAGTAGTAGGCAGAGGCTGGAAAACTAGTTCCCGCCTATGAGGATACTGGCGCTCACCAGGCGGTTGCTTTTCCTAAGCCAGTAATTACAGTAATTAGTATGACAGATCAGAATACTCAAACTGAGGATTCGGATGATGCGTCGGTAGCATGCAATGATACTGCAGAAATATTAAACCACTCACAGTATTTGATAGATACCGTGTTAGAGACGCTTTCTAAGTGGGAAGAGAAAGAGAAGGCGCAGCAGTGTAACGGTAGGGAAGAGCTATAAAATGCTGAATTGTCAGGTGAAGAAGCAGAAGAAATTCATGCTTATAATTACGATGAGAGTTATGTGCTCTTATCTAAAGTGCCTGTGCAGGATGTTGATACTTTACTAATAGATTTAGGACAGGAGGTAAGTGAGAATGTAGAGGATAGCCTGTTGGGGGTCGATGAACCCAGTAGCTGTGACCAGTTGTCACTGGAGAAGGAACCGGACGATAATAGTGGAAGTGGTTTAGCTGTAACTAGTGTTATGCCCGGTCTGGAGGCGAAGAATCGCTCAGACTACAGTAATTTGGGTCATGTTCAGCAAACTAAATGTAATGAAGTCGTGCGGTGTTTCGATTTGAAATTAATAGACCGAATGGAATAGGCAGCTGAAAATGTAGTTCAGGAAACCCCTACACACTTTGACCTAAATGTAATGGAGACAGATGTCGATCACTTTAGTTGGAGACAAATCCGAAAGGAACTATTGGATGAGTTTGAGGAACCACCTGTACAACCTAGAATAAGCCACCCTATAACAATAGTGAATATGTTGGGTATCAACGTACGTTGTCTCTTAGACAGTGGAAGTGAGGTGAGTGCGATATCTCAGTCCTTCTTTGATGCATTACCTGGTAAAGACAAGCTTACAGTAATGAATCAGGACTAAGAATAATTGGTGCTACTGGCAAGGTGTCAAAAACGGTAAAGCAAGAAGCTTTACTGCCCTTTGCCATTAATGGTAATTTAATTGATCATCCATGCTTAATTGTAAATAATCTCAGTATTGAGGTTTTAATTGGCATAGATGTCTTGTCAAAATATCAGAGTGTTGTTGACTTTGAAAGAAGCCAGTTAAAATGGTCTTGCCAATAACCGGAGTAATTATGGTACCTTTCATTGATAAACATGTAGTAACTAATGATGAAACTTGGGAGCTGCCTATATGAATTCTGTAGGATGGAGGTTGTTCTGTGACCTCTACACAGTGTGGCAGCAGTGCAGTCCCAGCTGTGTGAGATCTTCTTTCACATTTCAGATCTCACTCTCTCTTCAGCTTTCCTATCCACCTAAAATTTTGACCCCTTCTTTCCAATACGAAAATTTTCTGAAACCAATGAATTCTGTAGGGAGGAGGTTATTCTGTAACCTCTACACAGTGTGGCAGCTGTGCAGTCCCAGCTGTGCGAGATCTTCTTTCCTTTTCAGGTCTCACTCATTCTTCATCTTTCCTATCCACCAAGTTTCGACTCCTTCTTTGCAATACAAAAATTTTCCGTCATGGCTATCGGCCGTGAGTTCTGTAACCATTCTATCCACCGATTAGTGAAGAAAATATCTAACGTGACAAACCTAACAGTGACATAAGCAATAGAGAAGTATGATGTAATTAAGATACAAAGGTATTTGAGTAACAAGTACGTATAGAACCCTAGTAATATTATAAGTATGAAGTTGTTGTTTTATTGGAAATGGTCCACCAACAGTAATTTAAAAAGATATACAAATTCGTGTACAAGCAGGATCTGAAAAGGCAGTGAAACCCATTGTATGCTGTAGAGCTAACGAATTAATAGTAAAAGAGATTGCTTAGTGTTATGAAAAATATGCAGATAAGTTGTAAGAATGAACTCACATTGTGTAGCGAGGAATGGCAGTGTAATAGAATTGAGTAGTGCTTGTGGTTGAGACGTGAAGGACACGTCCCTGAAGTATTTATAAGGTTGGAGGTGGCCTTTATTTTGGTGTTGAGTGTGCGGTGACACACCTACATGTATTGAGGTTATGAGTTGGAGGCGTGAATGCAGCCATAGGTACCCTTATGTTAGATGAGACAGAGCAGCTCATGGTGTCCTAGAGGTTTAAGGAATTTAGCATTACGCTCGGCCATAATTATTTAATGCACTTTAGTGATAGGTCGAGAGAGACTACCTGTGGTTTCAGCATCCAATCAAGTGGAAATGGATTGCGAAGTGAGCAGACTGATCAGCTGCAATACACTATAGATATGAAATAAATGTGCTGTCCTATGCGTTAAATGTTAATAGAGTGAGTGTTAAATAAGTACATACACTAGCAACATAATTGAGTAACATAATGGCAGATGTGAAACATTATTTATAGCTCAGCATAAATACACTTTGATGAAGTAAGTACATAATTGCAGATGTGGAACTGACACAGCAGCAGAGGACCAATAAGTGGATTTAGTAGTCAACTAAACGTAGTGTGTTTTGAACACTCAGAACTGTACTATTACCACAAGTTACTCACATGTATAAAGAGGCTGAGAAGACAACTGCTAATCAAATATACTCATACTATCTCTAAGAATAAAGTAATCAAAGATGAGTCAGTTAAGTAAATGAAATACAGATTTGTCTGGAATGTACCAAGCATGTGTTCGGTGTTCCGGCCCAGAAACAATAAATTGAGATTAAATAGGATTCATGATTGTATGCCTTGAGCATAAATTTTCTCTAGTACATGACTAACGGCGTTTTGAGCCATTTGTTTACCGATTTTATGTCAGTTAAGTAACTGCGAGAGTAAAATTGAAAAAATTCTGTTAACTTTGTTCCAGTAACGTATTGAAAGATAAAATGCTTATATCCCCATTTCATTGTGACCCACCCTTAGATATTAAGTGAACAGAGTCTGAGGCACTCTTTTTGATTGTTCTACAGGACAAACCAGATAATGGCAGCCTGGTAGCTGCGTGAAAGCGTGGACTGGCTTGGACACAACTCACAGTGACCCCTCCCCTTTCCCCATGTAATTTAGAGTGAACGTGATGGATGCACACCATAGCAACTTCCCCTCCTCTACCCTTGTGAATGGAAGTGTAGAACGCCAGCCAAAGCGGCTACAACCATGTGTGTAAAAAGGAAATTGTCATGATTTGTGAAATTTTCTTTCAGGTTTAGAAAAGACTGCTAAGATATAATTATCTGTTTATGTATCATGAATAACTGTGTCATTTTCTTTGAATTTTTGTATGTAAAAATATTTACAGACAATTTAATAGATTTAAGATTTTCATAATTTTACATATTTTTATGTGTTTGTCTGTCTAAGGCAATATGTATGCCAAAGTGTTTCATTGATTTTGCTTAAATTTTGAGTGATAATGTTGCTTAAGAGGCAGTGAACATGCCAGCAATTTAAATAATTGAAGTAGGTAATAAGTTTTCTTTTAATATTTCTATATGTTTACATTTCAGTTTTAATTTTCATAGGGAGTTAAGCTGTACTCTTGCTTCCCTTTTTGTAATTAAGTTTTTTTTCATTTACATTCAAAATAATTAAGTAGAGGGTGATGTAGGGAAGCAGCATACTCACGCTTTATAAAATTTACATTAGTCTTTCCATTGTGTGCCAGCCTAGTCCGCTGCAACTAGCTCTGACGTCAAAAATATTGCGCAATACTTTAAAATGAAGTAAATAACCTGAAACGTTCTAGCATGTCAGGAGTAATACAAAATCAGTGTGTTAGATATCAGTTCAATAACTTTAACCATTTTCGAAATTTGGATGTTTTTCTGTAAAAATCATTGGCGCAAGATAGATTAAGTAGGCCAATAAATAAAGCTAGGATGTTTAAATTTAAGTAGAATGGAGATCTGCTATAATCATAAAAATGTGAGAAGTTTCAACAGAATAACGATAAACCTATAGCTATAGCGTATCTCCAAAGATCAAGTTCAGAGCTCGTCCACTGCGTGTAGTGTAATTAAATTAATTCTCTCGCCCAAAATATTTGACTTAGCCACGTCAGACTTTTATTATGATTACTTACTTGTGTGCTGATTGCACAGTTAAATTGAAAGCTTCATCGGCCATCAGCAAAGGAAGCAGTGATTTATTCGATAACTTAAAGTGGTGCATTACTAGCCCAGCGGCTAGTCGGGAGAGCAAATTTGATCAGGCATTGCCTTAGCCGACCGCACCGCAGCTTTATATGTAAGAACGCTGCGCGAGAAGAAAGAAGGCCCCAGTTCTCTCCAGACGCTGATTAGCGCACCACCTGTGCCGGGAGTCTCTTCGCGTCGGTATCATTGATATAAACAGCCTCGGATGCAGTAAAGTTACTCGGGATACGCGTAACCATGAGATCGTTTTCGAGTGAAGTGTTCATTTTGGGACGACGTTAATGATCTATCTTTAGTTTGCGTATGTCGTATTTTCACGTGCCGCCGCAGGACAGACATTCTACCATTATTAGCGTGGCGTTTGATGAACATTACCATCAAATTATGACGAGCATTCACTTAAACATTTAATTTGAACAGTTATAGTTGCACCAGCACATTAGACTCTGAACTGCTCTGGTAGTTGGATTGTGTGGATTCTATTTGCCGTGTGACTTTCAGAATACAGTGAACATTTTAGAGAGAATGGTTTTTGATTATGAATCCCAGACAATCTCCTAATTCCTCAGAGCTATAAGCTGTAGCTATAAATGTATTTCTCAGATGAAGTGGGCACTAGGAATTCTAATTACAAACTTCACGTTTTGCTAATCACTTTCTGGTTGCCAATATTGTAGTTAGAGAGTCAGTGTTAAGAACGGCAAACAACAGCATTAAATAAATAATAGTAACATAAACAAATATTCCACCCGCCGCCCCACAACATGTCTAGATGACATGTTGTAGTGGACACGTCGTTAGAGGAATACGGCGCCAGTTTAGAACAGGTATTTGAGTGGCTGAGACAAGCCAGTCTGAAATTATGACTCGATAAATGCGGATTCCTGCGAAAGATGTCACCTTCTTGGGCTATGTTCTAATGGCGTTTGGATTGAGACCCGACTCCGCTAAAATAGCGACCATCAAAAAGTACCCCCAACCAAAGACAGTAATGCTATTTAAGACCTTCATTGGCCTCGTCGGGTGTTATCGTTGTTTTATAAGCAACTTCAGTAAAATAGCAAAGCTATTGCACAATTTACTGAATGTTACGATTGGATGGTGCACCAGGAGGAAGCCGTCCAACAGTTATAGGTAAAACTGGTCTTCCCACCAGTATTGTAGTACCCTGATTTCGAAAACGAATTTATAGTTACGACGGATGCTAGTAGTTTTGCACTCGGGACGTATCTTAGACAAGGACCAATGGAGAGGGATTTACCAGTAGCGTTTATATCGTGAACTCCTAAAAGGCTGAGCGGCATTGTAGCACAGTAGAGTGAGAATTTCTCTCAAGTATGTGAGCTATAAAATACTTAAGGCCGTTCCTATTTGGCAGAAAATTCAAAATGGTGACTGACCACAAGCCACTGGTGTGGCTGGGCGGTATATAGGATCCGTCGCCACCTCTAATGAAGCTTTGGGTAAAATGGAAAAGTCTGATTACCAAGTTATATGAAAAGAGAGAAAGCATAACTGATTGGCGGATTAGGAACGTGCGCGAGGTAACGGAAGAGTCGACACTCGGTATGGGAGAGAGTGGAGTTGATGATGCAGAAGCCGCAGTTGTGGAGACTCAGACTGAGGGAGCTATAACATAGGTAACAGGGGCGACCGATGACGCGGAGCCGCAAACACGGGACGATAAAGTAGAATGGACATCAGAGAGCTCAGACACCGAATTGAATCAAGAAGAGGAGCTATCCTTCATCACACAAATGCATGTGTCAGCAACTGAGGGGCAGCAGGAGATGGGGAGACGTACGAACGTCGGCAGCAATGCTGCACTTGGCTGGGGATGAGCTCCGATACTGACAAGTTCATAAGGTCATGCGAGAACTGACAGAAGAATGAAATCACGCAATCAAAAACAAAGCAACTTCTAGAGCAACGCCTACCCCAGAATTCGTTTTTGAACGCCGTGACACTGACATCGATGGCTCCCTACCACATTCAGACTCAGGAAACAGATACACATCAACATTCCAAGACTCATTAACTAAATTCATCATAGCCAAAATAATTGAACGGCAAGATGCAGACAGGTGGTAAGGAAGCTGGTAGAAGATGTTATTCTAAAATTCGGAATTCCGATATCCTTGTTAAGCGACGGGGGCAGCGATTTCATCAGTGACGCACTGAAACGTTTGTGTAAGTTACAAAGGATCGATAAGATACAAACAACTAGCTATCACCCACAAACGTTGGCGCACTGGAACACAGGCATGAGACGCTAACCGAAACGCTAAAGCATTACATCAACAACGAAGAAACAAATTGGGACAAATGGGTAGTTTATACCACATTAGTGTACAGTACCATTCCACATATTACGCCATTCGAAATTTTCTTTGGTCGAAAATGTAACATACCAACGCTACTGCAGAAGAAACTTGCGAATATGATCTAGGTGATTAAGCAACCGAAGGGCGCCAGAGGCCACAGATACTGCATCAAGAGCCAAGCTCAGCTACTCAAGAGCAGAAAGAACGAAGTAATAAAACGCAGAACCCCGAGACCGTCCGGAAAAAGTATCGCATGCTGTTATTTGATGGGAGTTTGAGAAGGAGTTGCTGAGAGGAATTCGTCAGCCAATGAAGACAACAATACAATGTCGTTGACATAAAAGAGCCTAATGTAGTACTCAGGATAAAGAGGAAAAAATGTGTGAAAGTCCACGCAAACCGACTGAAAGAATTTTTCTAATTGCAGATGTCTGGAATGCAGGCACTGTTGAGAATTACAGTTGTCAGAAGCACGATGACGGCGCTCAGATTGGAGCAAAGGATGCCACCACACGATGTGTAAGTGCAGCGTTTCCTGTAGACCCCATGCATTTATTACGAGAACCAAGGGACAGTCAGCTTATACAGCACCACTTTGCGCATAGTAAGTTACTTTAAGGGAGCTGCATGATAAAACTGAACAAGTAGCGACAAGGGCGATAGCACATTGTATGACGAGATTAACCCAAGTGAACTGAATACAGCTGGGTATGAGCTCACACAACATGCAGTAAAATTGCACGCGGGTAAAAGAGCTGAGGCTAAAAAAGTGACTCGTCAAATCGGCAGACACGAACGGGAACGTTGGAAGAAAGAGATCCTAAATTTTATTGGGGAACCAAACAAGGCATTATTCCGTACTCTCGATGAGGAAGACACGTCGTTCTTCAGAGCCAAAATATATGTTCTAGAGGAGCAACAACGGGAGCTTTTGAGGTTGTCTAAGAAACAGGCAACAACTATAAGAGCGTCATTAAAGGGGTTTAATCAGATAACAGAGAATGAGCATCTTAGCAGGCGGGATCCGGAAATTAAGTGCTCACATTGAAGAATTCAACAATAGCGCTAGTAAGAAAATACAGCAGGCGCTTATTTTGATAACGATCAGGGAACAATAAGTGCAGTTGACCACTATGTGTAGCGAACAGGAAAGGTAATATGACTTGTTAATTACTGCCATTGTAAACGCACACAAAGATCTATTGGGACCGCAATTGATGAATCCGCTACAGGTAGTGAAATATTTGGACTTAATTAAAGACGAAGCATAATGAGTTTCCAATTGAACCTACCGAGGAGCTGCCATATCAGTTATCACGTATAATTCATCTAGATGTATTCTTAGCAGGAAGTACTTTAAGTTATGTGTTGAATGTCCCCTTAGTTGATAGTAATGAGTATACTTTGTACAGAATATAGCCATTACCCACTCAATTCGCCGAAACGAAGCTATTGTTTCGCACCAGAGAGAGAGAGAGTTTCTGATGATTGACAGGGCATAGAGGCAGTATGCGCAGCTGTCTAGTGACCAATTGTCGTGTAAAAGCGTAAACGTGGAACATGAAATATGTAGACAATATTTCGTGCTTATGTCTACGTACGACCGTGAGAGATGTGAAGCGCGGATGCTCCATCCAGTACGAGAAATATCCCAAGATTGCAATCTAAAAAATATAGTACTAAACGAAAGTATTTGGACGCAGATACGGAACAACGAGTGGTTGTTCGTTGACCCGAAGGACGAAGGCTTAACAGTACTCTGCAACAACTCACCTCCTGCTGACTTCATTGTAAGCGGGACACGAAAACTAAATTTACGAGTGAATGTGAGGGGTATGGGGAACAAATTATGGCACAGTCCAATCATGTAATTCTTACTAATAGCAGAAAGAAGGATATTGTGCCTAGTTTCAATATAGATATTGATGATTGCCTAATAGAGGATGTAATGAGAAAAGTATGTGAGATGCCTGTAATTCCGCCAATCGAGCATGTCGTTCAGCTTCTGGACAAGTTAACAACGGCAAAACGCAAAATTGACGATCTACAGAACGAAATCGAGTACCAACAAAAAAACTGCTTTCCAACGTTGGTGGATGAGTGATATTCCATGTGGGGATACCCGAGGTCTGTAATGTTATGTATACAAATTCTAGTTTGCTGTTTATGTAAATATTGAAAGTCCTGTAGAAGGGGCGGTAAAGATACGTGTGACTAATAATGTCGTAACCAGGTGCTCACCCAGGGAACTGGTCACATATACCTCCGCCCATCATTCCGAAGTATGTGATGAGCAGAAGAGGAAGAAAGGCCTGTTAGACTTGGGCCTTTTCCAGTCAGAGTAATATGGAGGGAGCGGAGTCAGACACCGCGACTCCGAGGAACGACAGGAACAGAGAGAGCCAAATGACACAGTCCCCAATACTTAGCACACACGAGAGATTAATTCTTTTTTTAAATGCCACATATATAGGGGCTCGTCAACCCCCAAGGTAGAGTTGTTGTTGTTGTTGTGGTCTTCAGTCCTGAGACTGGTTTGATGCAGCTCTCCATGCTACTCTATCCTGTGCAAGCTTTTTCATCTCCCAGTACCTACTGCAACCTACATCCTTCTGAATCTGCTTAGTGTATTCATCTCTTGGTCTCCCTCTACGATTTTTACCCTCCACGCTGCCCTCCAATACTAAATTGGTGATCCCTTGTTGCCTCAGAACATGTCCTACCAACCGATCCCTTCTTCTGGTCAAGTTGTGCCACAAACTTCTCTTCTCCCCAATCCTATTCAATACTTCCTCATTAGTTATGTGATCTACCCATCTAATCTTCAGCATTCTTCTGTAGCACCACATTTCGAAAGCTTCTATTCTCTTCTTGTCCAAACTATTTATCGTCCATGTTTCACTTCCATACATGGCTACACTCCATACGAATACTTTCAGAAATGACTTCCTGACACTTAAATCAATACTGGATGTTAACAAATTTCTCTTCTTCAGAAACGCTTTCCTTGCCATTGCCATCCTACATTTTATATCTTCTCTACTTCGACCATCATCAGTTATTTTGCTCCCCAAATAGCAAAACTCCTTTACTACTTTAAGTGCCTCATTTCCTAATCTAATTCCCTCAGCATCACCCGACTTAATTAGACTACATTCCATTATCCTTGTTTTGCTTTTGTTGATGTTCATCTTATATCCTCCTTTCAAGACACTGTCCATTCCATTCAACTGCTCTTCCAAGTCCTTTGCTGTCTCTGACAGAATTACAATGTCATCGGCGAACCTCAAAGTTTTTATTTCTTCTCCATGAATTTTAATACCTACTCCGAATTTTTCTTTTGTTTCCTTTACTGCTTGCTCAATATACAGATTGAACAACATCGGGGAGAGGCTACAACCCTGTCTTACTCCCTTCCCAACCACTGCTTCCCTTTCATGTCCCTCGACTCTTATAACTGCCATCTGGTTTCTGTACAAATTGTAAATAGCCTTTCGCTCCCTGTATTTTACCCCTGCCACCTTTAGAATTTGAAAGAGAGTATTCCAGTCAATATTGTCAAAAGCTTTCTCTAAGTCTACAAATGCTAGAAACGTAGGTTTGCCTTTCCTTAATCTTTCTTCTAAGATAAGTCGTAAGGTCAGTACTGCCTCACGTGTTCCAGTGTTTCTACGGAATCCAAAGTGATCTTCCCCGAGGTTGGCTTCTACTAGTTTTTCCATTCGTCTGTAAAGAATTCGTGTTAGTATTTTGCAGCTGTGACTTATTAAGCTGATAGTTCGGTAATTTTCACATCTGTCAACACCTGCTTTCTTTGGGACTGGAATTATTATATTCTTCTTGAAGTCTGAGGGTATTTCGCCTGTTTCATACATCTTGCTCACCAGATGGTAGAGTTTTGTCAGGACTGGCTCTCCCACGGCCGTCAGTAGTTCCAATGGAATATTGTCTACTCCGGGGGCCTTGTTTCGACTCAGGTCTTTCAGTGCTCTGTCAAACTCTTCACGCAGTATCATATCTCCCATTTCATCTTCATCTACATCCTCTTCCATTTCCATAATATTGTCCTCAAGTACATTGCCCTTGTATAGACCCTCTATATACTCCTTCCACCTTTCTGCTTTCCCTTCTTTGCTTAGAACTGGGTTTCCATCTGAGCTCTTGATATTCATACAAGTCGTTCTCTTATCTCCAAAGGTCTCTTTAATTTTCCTGTAGGCGGTATCTATCTTACCCCTAGTGAGATAGGCCTCTACATCCTTACATTTGTGCTCTAGCCATCCCTGCTTAGCCATTTTGCACTTCCTGTCGATCTCATTTTTGAGGCGTTTGTATTCCTTTTTGCCTGTTTGACTTACTGCATTTTTATATTTTCTCCTTTCATCAATTAAATTCAATATTTCTTCTGTTACCCAAGGATTTCTACTAGCCCTCGTCTTTTTACCTACTTGATCCTCTGCTGCCTTCACTACTTCATCCCTCAAAGCTACCCATTCTTCTTCTACTGTATTTATTTCCCCCATTCCTGTCAATTGCTCCCTTATGCTCTCCCTGAATCTCTGTACAACCTCTGGTTCTTTTAGTTTATTCAGGTCCCATCTCCTTAAATTCCCACCTTTTTGCAGTTTCTTCAGTTTTAATCTACAGGTCATAACCAATAGATTGTGGTCAGAGTCCACATCTGCCCCTGGAAATGTCTTACAATTTAAAACCTGGTTCCTAAATCTCTGTCTTACCATTATATAATCTACCTGATACCTTTTAGTATCTCCAGGGTTCTTCCATGTATACAACCTTCTTTCATGATTCTTAAACCAAGTGTTAGTTATGATTATGTTGTGCTCTGTGCAAAATTCGACCAGACGGCTTCCTCTTTCATTTCTGTCCCCCAATCCATATTCACCTACTATGTTTCCTTCTCTCCCTTTTCCTACACTCGAATTCCAGTCACTCATGACTATTAAATTTTCGTCTCCCTTCACAATCTGAATAATTTCTTTTATTTCATCATACATTTCTTCAATTTCTTCGTCATCTGCAGAGCTAGTTGGCATATAAACTTGTACTACTGTAGTAGGCGTGGGCTTCGTATCTATCTTGGCCACAGTAATGCGTTCACTATGCTGTTTGTAGTAGCTTACCCGCATTCCTATTTTCCTATTCATTATTAAACCTACTCCTGCATTACCCCTATTTGATTTTGTGTTTATAACCCTGTAGTCACCTGACCAGAAGTCTTGTTCCTCCTGCCACCGAACTTCACTAATTCCCACTATATCTAACTTCAACCTATCCATTTCCCTTTTTAAATTTTCTAACCTACCTGCCCGATTAAGGGATCTGACATTCCACGCTCCGATCCGTAGAACGCCAGTTTTCTTTCTCCTTATAACGACATCCTCTTGAGTAGTCCCCGCCCGGAGATCCGAATGGGGGACTATTTTACCTCCGGAATATTTTACCCAAGAGGACGCCATCATCATGTAATCATACAGTAAAGGTAGAGTAGGATAGATAAATTCATACCTCATAAGTTAATAAGATACGGGACTGATCCACCATGGTACACAAAACACGTCAGAACACTGTTGCAGAAGCAACGAAAAAAGCATGCCAAATTCACAAGCAGATCACCAAGACTGGCTAAGTTTCATGCAAGCTCGAAATTTATTGATGATCTCAATACGAGATACCTTTAATAGTGTCCACATTGAAACATTGTCTCAAAATAGGGTAGAAAACCCAAAGAGATTCTGGTCTTATGTAAAGTATACTAGTGGCAAAAAACAGCCAATATCGTCACTGCGCGATAGCGATGGAAATGTTACCGATGATTGTGCCACTAAAGCGGAGTTACTAAATACAGTTTTCCGTAATTCCTTCACCAAAGAAGACGACGTAAATACTCCAGAATTCGAAACCAGTACAGCTGTTAACATGAGACACATAAAATTAAATTTCTTAGATGTTGCGAAACAACTCAAATAACTTACGAAAGGCAAGTATTCCGGTCCAGATGGTATACCAATCAGGTTTCTTTCAGAGTATGCAGACACAATAGTGCCTTTCTTAGCAATCAAATACAACCGCTCACTTGACGAAGGGTCTGTTCCTAAAGACTGGAAAGTAGCATAGGTCACACCAATATTCAAGAAAGGATATAGGAGTAGCCCATTGAATTACAGACCCATATCACTGACCTCAATCTGCAGTAGGATTTTGGAGCATATAGTGTAGTCGAACATTATGAATCACGTTGAAGAAAATGACTTATTGATACATAACCAACACGGATTCAGAAAATATCATTCTTGTGCAACACAGCTAGCTCTTTATTCCCATGAAGTAATAAGTGCTGTCGCCAAGGGATCTCAGATCGATTCCATATTCCTACATTTCCAGTAGGCTTTTGATACCGTTCGGCACAAGCGACTATTGATCAAATTGCGTGCGTATGGAGTATCGTCTCAGTTGTGTGACTGGATTCGTGATTTTCTCTCAGAGAGATCACAGTTCATAGTGATAGACGGGAAATCATCGAGTAGAACAGAAGTGATATCTGGCGTTCCACGAGGTAGTGTCGTAGGCCCTCAGCTCTTCCTGATTTATATAAATGATCTAGTGTTATTCTGAGAAGACCCCTCAGATTGTTTGCAGATGACGCTGTAATTTATCGCTTAGTAAAGTCATCAGACGAACAATTCCAATTACAAAATGATCTAGAGAGAATTTTTATATGTGCGAAAAGCGCAATTGGCACTAAACAAAGAAAATTGCTAGGTCATCCAAGTGGGTACTAAAAGAAATCCGATAAATTTTGGATATACGATAAATTGAATAAATCTAAGGGCTGTCAATTCGACTAAATACCTAGGAATTACAATTACGAGCAACTTAAATTGGAAAGACCACATAAATAATATTGTGGGGAAGGCGAAACAAAGACTGCGCTTTGTTGGCAGAACACTTAATAGATGCGACAAACCCACTAAAGAGACAGCCTACATTACATTTGTCCGTCCTCTGCTGGAATATTGCTGCGCGGTATGGGATCCGTACCATGTAGGATTGACGGAGGACATCGAAAGAGTGCAAGGAAGGGCAGCTCGTTTCATGTTATCGCGTAATAGGGGTGAGAGTGTCACTGATATGATACGCGAGTTGTGGTGGCAGTCACCGAAATAGAGGCGGTTTTCTTTGCGGCGAAATCTATTTGCGAAATTTCAATCACCAACTTTATCTTCCGAATGCAAAAATATTTTGTTGACACCCACCTATGTAGGTAGAAATGATCATCATAACAAAATAAGTGAAGTCAGACCTCGAACGGAAAGATTTAGGTGTTCCTTTTTCCCAGGCGCCATTCGAGAGTGGAATGGTAGAGAAGTAGTATGCAAATGGTTCGATGAACCCCCTGCCAGGCACTTAAGTGTGAATTGCTGAGCAACCTACAGGTGTAGATGTAGATGTAGGACACCACAGTCATCAGTAGACACCTTCTCCATGTCGCAGGGCGCTGGAAGCCGGACTTAATTATTTTCTGCTAGCCTCGGTACAAGCCATTCCTATCGAGATATCTACTTACAGCTGCACATGGGCCATTAATGAGTAATTGGGTCGAGACTTAGTGTCAGAGGAGTATTCTGAATGTATACAATAGAGGGGACTTCTAGAGATTCTTGCCCTGAGTTCTTAATCATCCTCACCGAGTTCCGTACTCTGTACCATTTACAGCCAACAGGCCAGCGATAGTCGTGGATCTGCTGGCAGCCCACATTATCTTCCACTCAGAAAATAGTCTACGGAGGTAAGACCCCTGTTTACGTAGCTAGATGCCCTACACACTCCCTCTCGGGACACGACACACTGAATACACTGAAGCCGAATGCAAGTCCAGTATCATAATGGGATTTACTAAACGTTCTGTTTTCTCTCTGTCCCTCGCTCAGGTGTGTGTGTGTGTGTGTGTGTGTGTGTGAGAGAGAGAGAGAGAGAGAGAGAGAGAGAAAGAGAGAGAGAGAGACAGAGAGAGAATACGTTATTCCGTAAGTTCGTAAGCTATTGAGTGAGGATCAAACGCAGTACAGGTGCTGTGTTTCTCCTTCACGATCTTCGTTCAAACGGAATCAGTTGAAAGAAGCTATCTTAACATATGAAGCAGTCAGCAGACCGTGTTTACATTTGCTCTTTTTTAATTGCAGACCCATGAATACCTTTCAATTCAATAGGGATAAGAAGAGCACGGTGTGGTGAATTCAGCGGCTTAGCAATGAAAAGTAGGGGCTAAGAAAGAGAAAAAAGGAACCCATAGCTCCAGGCCTGACACAACCTATGAAAGACTCGTCCGACACGATGCTTCTCCCGCTCGGTACGCTGCCCACTTTCAATGGATGACTAACGACGTGGCACGGCGTGAGGATGGAAGCCTTTCATATGCAGCGCCCGCAGAGTAAATGGCCAAGGGTGGAGGGCTCTTAAAATGGGCTCGTCAGCAGATTATTAATTACGAGCATTAGGAGACTGTTGATGTAGTATTTACAATGGAATTCCTTTATAGAATAGACAGATCACAACGTAAATGAATCTATAGTTAATGGGTGGCCTACATACATAGTCCAATTAAGTAGCATTATGTAACAGATTGCATCCCGAAACCTCCTGGCAGATTAAAACTGTGTGCCCGACCGAGACTCGAACTTGGGACTTTGCCTTTCGCGGGCAAGTGCTCTACCATCTGAGCTACCGAAGCACGACTCACGCCCGGTACTCACAGCTTTACTTCTGCCAGTATCTCGTCTCCTACCATTCTGGAAACACCCCCCAGGCTGTGGCTAAACCATGTCTCCGCTATATCCTTTCTTTCAGGAGTGCTAGTTCTGCAAGGTTCGCAGGAGAGCTTCTGTAAAGTTTTGTAAGGTAGGAGACGAGATACTGACAGAAGTAAAGCTGTGAGTACCGGCCGTAAGTCGTGCTTCGGTAGCTCAGATGGTACAGCACTTGCCCGCGAAAGGCAAAGGTCCCGAGTTCGAGCCTCGGTCGGGCACACAGTTTTAATCTGCCAGGAAGTTTCATATCAGCGCACACTTCGCTGCAGAGTGAAAATTTCATTCTGGAGATTGCATCCTGCCTATCACTCTTGGCTACATGGTTACAAAATAGAATCCTCGGAAGGTTTTGTTTTTTACAAGAGCATTAGCCAAAGCATTAACTAAATTTTATCAGAATGTGTGATTGAGAGATTATATTCGCTCTGAAGAGTTGACAGTCACTAAAACAGTGGTTTGAGTTCTTTTCCTGATACGACTTCAGTTACTGAGATCTGTGATGAGTTCTGTAACTCTAACAATAGTACACTGATGTGAAGTTTCGTTATTTTTCCGTGGAAATGATAACTTATGTGGCGTCTTTGTGGAATTAACTCAGGACTGAGCAGTACAAATCAGCGAGAATTCAAAAATTGGTACGGTATATTAGACGCAACACTGTAAGGTTTCTACCAACATTCCGTTCCCCCTCTTTCCTCGTGCTACCATTTCAGCCTGGATCTGTCTGGAAACAGACCCTTACAACGGTCGGTTGTTCTTGTGACATCAGTTTCTCAATCAAATAAGACCAGTAGTAACGCACTGGATTTTCATTTAAGACAACGGTCGAGCGAACTGTCATTGCAAAATATGAACAATTTAAGTAGCGCGCCGGAGCTTGTAATTTGATTTCAGGCGTGGTCTCCTATGCTTCTCATTGTCGCCAGCACAGATATGAGGCACTCAGCGAGTGTCGGGAACCACACGAGCGACTAGTGGTATATAATGTAGATCGCTTTTGGCAGAAAGTGGTAATATTCCTACTAATGCTTTTTTGCGATGTGGTTTGAACGTTGGGTAGAATTGGACAAAATTATTTTCACAGAAATGTACAACATTCTCCGACAAATGGAAAGTGTTGTTGCTCACAGTATTTATGCTATATTAACACGAATTACTATCAAGATATTTGTGACTGCATAACTGATAAATTTCAGTAATACTTCGAAACTGGACTGTGCATCTTTTCTATAATAGTGTTGCTTATACAATGAGGTGACAAAAGTCATGGAAAGCTTGCAATATCTGTCGGACCCCCTTTTACCCAGCCTAGTGGGGCAACTCAAAGTCGCCTGTAGAAACAAACTGTCATGCAGCCGAGCATAACTGCGAAAGTGTTGCTAGCGCAGGATTTTGTGCCCGCACTGACCTCTAGATCATGTCCCATGAATGTCCGATGGGATTAATGCCGGACGATCTGGGTGGCGAAATCGTTCGCTGCAACTGTTCAGAATGTTCTTCAAACCCATCGCGAACAGTTATGATCCGGTGACTTGGCGCACTGTCATCCACAAAAATTCCATCGTTATTTGTGAACATAACCATTTCGAGTCAATAATCGGTTGAAATGGATCCGAGGACCCAACGCATTCCATGTAAACGCAAGCCACACCATTATCGATCCACCACCAGCTTCCACAGTATATTGTTAACAAATTCGGTCCACTGCTTCGTGCAGTCTGCACCCCACGCGAACCCTACCATAGGATCCTACCAATTGGTACCGGGATTTATTTGACCGGGTCACGGTTTTCACTTCGTCTAGGGTCCAACCAATAACCGATATGGTCGCGAACCCAGGCAATCGCGTCGGTCGTCGGCTACCATAGCTCATTAACGACAAATTTCGCAGCACTGTCCTACTACATACGTTCGTCGTACGTACCACAATGATTGTTGCGGTTATTTCACGCAGTGTTACGTGTCTGTTAACGCTGACATTTCTATGCAAAAGCCGTTGCCCTCGGTCGTTAAGTGAAATCTGTCGGGCGCTGCGTTGTGCGAGGTAAGAGACAGTGACCAAAATATGGTATTCTCTGCACTGTGGATATCAGAACACCATAAAGATTTCCAAAATGGAATGCGCCAAACGTCTAGGTCGAACTACCATTCCGAGTTCAAAGTCTGTTAATTCGAATCGTGCAGCCCCAATCAAGTCGGACACCAGTTCACATGAATCACCAGAGTTGAAATGACAGCTCTTCCAATGCATTTTCTTTTTAGACATTGCACACGCGATATTAAAGCCATCTGTACACGTCCGTATCGCAACCCCATGATAATTTTTTCAGTTCAGTGTAAAAGTTATTCCAGTACTAGGCCGCAAAAATTTTCTGAACTTACTCATGAAATGATAAACAATTGAGAATTAGTTACGGTCACGCAATGTGTTCAACCGTTCTCAAATGTATAGTGCTATTGGTTATTTTCATTGAAGGATTTTCAGAATATATTAGACTACGCTTTCGAGTTAGTGTTACATTTCTCGGAACTCTCGTCTTCTGGAACACCCTAAGTGCAAACCGCATTTTAAAAATGCATCTTTACCGAGACTTCAGCACCCACTCACCCGAGTGGCGCTCCCCTGCCGCTGCAGTGCCTGAGAGCAGGCAGCCGCTTCAACATCCCTTGGATTCTGCCTGACTGCACTCTCGTGCTAGAGCAGCAGCGGAGTGCTGCTGAAGGTCCGTTTCTAAACGGCGTGAGTGGTGCTGAGGGTGTTGACAAACTGAATGGTCTTAGACGGAACCTTTACAGTTTTGTTCACACACATGTGAATGTTGCACCTTATAAGTTCACGCCATGGCAGGGCGCGAAATAAGTGGACCAGAAAAGCATAAACACCCTTTTGCGTTTCTTATCACGTTCAAATCTCGTTGAGTGCCTTGGACCGGTTCCTTGTGGTTCCACCCAGATTTTCTTTTTTAACCTCTTCATCTCAGAGTAGCACTTGTAACCTACGTCCTGAAATATTTGCTGGGTACATTAAATATGTCCCTTCCTCTAGAGCTTTTACCCTCCACAGATCCCTCCAGTACTATGGGAGTGATTCTATAATATAATCCTATCATTCTGTTCCTTCTGCTTCTCAGTGTTTTCCGTATATTACTTTCCGCTTCGATTCTCCGCACAACGTCCTCACTCCTTACCTTATCAATCCACCTAATTTCCTAGATTCATCTGCAGCAACCCATGACGAATGCTTCGATTCTCTCCTGTTCCAACATTCCCACAGCTCCTGTTTCACTACTATACTTTTCAAACTTACATTCTCAAATTAAGGCCTACAGTTGGTACTAGTAGGCTTCTCTTGGCTAGGAATGATTTTTTTTCCAGTACTAGTCTGCTTTTGAAGTCCTCCTTGCTACGTCTGTCAGTGGTTATTTTGCTCCCTAGATAATAGAATTCCTTAACTTCTTCTACTTTATGACCGTCATTGCAAATGTTAAGTTTCTCGCTGTTCTCATTTCTGTTACTTCTCATTACTTTCGACTTCCTTTGGTTTACTGTCAATCCATAATCAATACTCGTTAGTTTGTTCATTCCATGCAGCAGATCATACAATTGTTCTTCGCCGGCCGCGGTGGCCGAGCGGTTCTAGGCGCTTCAGTCCGGAACCGCGCAACTGCTTCGGTCGCAGGTTCGAATCCTGCCTCGGGCATGGGTGTGTATGATGTCCTTAGGTTAGTTAGCTTTAAGTAGTTCTTAGTTATAAGGGACTGATGACCTCAGATGTTAAGTCTCATAGTGCTCAGAGCCATTTGAACAACTGTTCTTCATTTTCACTCAGGATAGCAGTGTCATGAGCGAATGGTATCATTGATATCACTTCATCATTGCTTCTTTTGTATATAGATGAAACATTAGGGACGATAGACTAAATCCCTGTCTTACAACATTTTTAATCCGAGCACTACGTTCTTAGTGTTCCGCTCTTGTAATTCCGTCCTGGCTCTTGTACATATTGTATATTACCCGTGTCTCCCTATAGCCGACCCCTATTTTCCTCAAACATCCAGTATTATGTGGCACTGTCGAACGCTTTTTCAAGGTCGACAAATACTGTGAACATGCCTTGATTTTTGTTTGTCTTGTTTCTATCAACCGCAACGTCAGAATTATCTCTCTGGTGCCTTCAATTTTCTAAAGCCAAACTGATCGTCATCCAACACATCCTCAAATTTCTTTCTGAAACAAAACTGATTATTGTCCCTTGGAAGAATGCAGACCACGTTCAATGCGGTTGCGGCCCCGCGATGGCCCCTCAGAAGTGTTGAATAAAGCAGGAATGTCAACAGTGTCGCACATCGTCGAGAACTTCGTCTTGTCTCCCACCGTGCTGCCAACAGTCTCTTTCGGCCGCTAAGTGCGTAAGAATCAATTCCCGAAGGGAAAGGATGATTTTCTCGCTGTTCTTTATGCCACCCCTACGGCCTTTTCTTGTTGATTCTGAATGGCGATGTGTCTGAAATGTTTTATTCGGAAACCTGTAAGAAAATTGCGGAATTTCAACCCTGGTCTTTGCAGTTCTGTCCTCCAGTGCACAGGCATAAAGAAAAGCTGATATGTGGATAAGAGGAAGTGAGGAACTGTGATGACCTTTGCAACATATGAGACCTCCACGTTGGGGTTGGGCTGAATTAACGTAAAATTTGATGCCAGTGTGACTTCTTAACGTATCTTGCATCGCCTATGGAGTCCTGAGCTGTGGCCTCTTTTTCGCACTTTCCGATACTGCTGTTTGAAACGTCGTCGAACCGAGGGTGGCGTCGCAGGGCGCTACACTTTTGTGCCGTTAGAAAGGGGGGTCGCCACGCACCGTTCAACCAGTTTTCAAATTTCTGCACTGTACAGGTAGGCAATACTATATCTTCGAGGGTTGTCCAGAAAGTAAGTTCCGATAGGTCGTGAAATGGAAACTACAATCAAAATCAGAAATGTTTTATTTGCAACAGTTAGGTACACTTTCCACCTACTTCTCTGCGTAGTCCCCGCTCCAACTTCGAGTGTTGTCGTAGTGTTGCATCGACTTTCCAATATCCTCGTCATAGAAAGCAGCCGCTTGTGCTTTCGGCCAGTTATCTGCACTGGTCTGCAACTCGTAGTCTGTGGAAGAATTTTGTCTTCATAGCCAGCGGTTCTTGTGAGCTGAGATGAGACTCAGGGGGAGCCAATTACGGACTGTATTGTGGGTGATCAAACGCTTCTCATCGGAAACGCTGCAGGAGCGTCTTCATTGCCCCTGCAGTGTGCGGCCGAGAATTGGCACGGAGAAGGAACTGCACGACAGTTGTGTTATGTGGGCTGCATGACACAGGCGAAATCTCTAACCAGGCCCTCATACTTGGCGGGAGACGCTTTTCCCTACGCATTTTTACGTGCTCACTGTTCACTCAAAACTGTAAAGAGCGACGCGACACGATCGATTGGCATACTAGACACATTGCCCAACACATCTATGCAAAGCTTTACCGGATTTTCCCAGTGGTTTCCATTTCGTGACCGATCGGTACTTTCTGGACAACCCTCGTGTATCTACAACTACATGGATACTCTGCAAATCACACTCAAGTGCCTGACAGAGTATTCATTCAACCACCTTCGCAATAATTCTCTATTATTACGCTCTCGTAAAGCGTGCGGAAAGAACAGACACCTGTAGCTCTCCTTATGATGACCATTACTCCCTATCTAGGGCGGCGTCAACAAAATATTTTCCCATTCAGAGGGGAAAGTTGGTGAGAAGATCCCGCTGCAACGAAGTTTCAAAAAAGTGAAAGGTGGGGTCTACACCTCTGTAACGTTATCTGTTTTCTTTCCTATTCCATTCGCCCACTGAGCAACCGAAAAATAATTTATGCTTCTGTACACCCCCTAACTTCTCTTATCTTAATCTCATGATCTCATCACAAGACTTACCTTGGTGGCAGTATAAGATACCAATATTTTTTGAATACAGATTCTCAAAATTTACCCAACATACGTCCGCAAGTCTTCTCTTGTCTTTATTCCAAGGATACATCAAACTTTCGTTAACATTTTCGTAGGGGTCATACTGGCCTACTATAATAATCCCAGGAGACTGTCTCTGAATTCTTTAGGCCTCTGTTTCCACACGTACTTGATAAGGCCTGCAAATACTGGAACAGTACCCTAGCACTGGTCACACATACATCTTGTATGTACTCTCCTTTACTGGTGCACTGCAATTACCCAGAACCAAACAACGTGTTAGCTTTAATCTGTACTCGAAAATTTTATTTTCCCCACTCGTTACCGATTTCGGCACCAAGTGCCATCATCAGGCCATCATATATTGAAATAAGAAATTGCGTAGTGACAGTAATAATTTAAGGAACTGTTAACAGTTTTTCTCTGTAATAGCAGTTGCATGGTACAGAGTGCAACCTTAAAATATAGGCAACCCCTTGCCCCTTGCGTGCAGCCGTCACGCTCGCTTTTTAAGTAAGTGTGCAACACACTAAAAGTTAAGGTCAATACCATGCTGTAAACTCATGCTATTCGCGACCAGCACCATGAAAAAGCCACGAATGTTTGCAAGTCAAAAATGATGAAAAACGCTTTTCTCGAGTTTTATCAGGAACAGCCCATCGTTGCCTCCATGACTGATAACCTCCGAAGTTAAGTCGCATAGTGCTCAGAGCCATTTTTCTGTTGCCTCCATAAGAGCCGTAAGGTGCACCGTAGACCACATCTAACCCAGAAAGCACCAACCGATATACTCCATTTGCGTAAGGTGGGGGAAGTGTGTAATTTTTAAATTTTGAGCTGTTCTGTAGTTTAATTACTGTATGACGATCCTTATATTAGGTATAAAAATCGTCCCTAACCCATGGGCTATCCAAAACACTCGACACTACCTTTCTATGACCAACAGAACCCGAGGTATGAGCCCTGGATAAACCCCGTTTTTATGAGCGGCGTTTTGGAACTTGTTGATATTGCATGCTATTGCTTGCATGCCTATAACACATGATCTAACAAACGAACATCTAGGTATTTATGTAATCTATAGACTTTACACTCTCCGGCGAGATGTCTTGTTGTATAGCACTGCATGGTATTGCGGAGCATACTTCTTAGATGTGCGTAGGGTTTTGTATCCCGCCTGGAAGGCGACGCGTGGGTCTGATCCTGAAAACTGAAAGCATGGCCGAATGAAGGAAGTGAGTCGGAGCAGGAAAAGGTAATACACGTCGGTACTGCAATATGAATTTAAATCACCTTTTCTTTAGCGAGAAGAATACATAACTCTGCAATGTGTTGCGAAGTGTCCCGGTCGTCTGCTCTTGCTCAAATGGGGAGAATCTGGAGCGGAGCTCGTGGACCTCTCCCGCTCCGGCTAGAGTGCGCTGTCGTCGGTGTCTGTCATAGTGCCAACCTAGCAGAGCGCACCTACGTTGTGGCATTGTAGCTATCGATACCACATAGGGTCTGTGCTAATCCACAACCAAAAATTGTGGATCTGTGTGCAATATGCACATGTCATGTGGGATTCCAATTATGTTCAGTACTGGCCATGTTTCGTGAGATCGGTTGTACTCCGGCGCTTTTTTGAGTCATGTATGGTAAACTATAATGTTGTTGTCCAGACCAATCATGAGTCCACATGTTGATAAAATTCAACTCATCATACACAGCGATCGTTATTGTTTTGTGGTGATCGTCTAGGACGGAGTCGGTTATGGTTTACATGATCGATATGATTATGGATTGATAGATTTTTAACATCCACGATTTTTTGGACTCGTTCGTGAAAACATATGAGGGCCGTAGTGTTTGATGTGGGGTAGTAAATCTTGCCATTGCGTAACACTTGGGTTTGACAACACCACTAATCATTTTATGGTGTTATTAAACTCCACATTTACATTTAGTGTATGTGGACTTCTTAGCGGAACTGGGGCACAGTAATCAGCGGTAGAACAGAAAATATTCGGAACAGAAGAACATAGGATGGATGCTGATGCTCTCCAAACTGTACCACATAGATTTTGATTGTTCGTTGTTTTCAGTTTTTCGGGCGTTTTCGTCACATGGTCTCTGAAAGAGTTCTGATGAGGGTTACCCCTAGGGACTTCAGTGTTTTATTGTTTGTAAGTATAGTATTGTCAAAGTGGACAATATATGATCAAAAGTATCCGGACACCTTATACTGGGAAGGAAGGCATTCACCCTCAGCCTTTATGATTGCTTGAGCTCTCCTGGAGTCATTTTCAGTGAAATTTCTGTATGTTTGTGAAGTAAGAGAAGCCAATTCTTCCTCAGGAGCCGAAATCAGAGGAGGTTGTGATGCTAAAGTCTGGGTCTACAGCGCAGCTGACGTCCCAGCTCATCGCATAGCTCTTCCACTGCGTTCAGGTTGGACTCCGAACAAGCCAGTCCATTTCATGAATATTATTGTCCACAAACCATTGCGTCGCAGTTGGTACTTCATGACAAGGTGCACTGACACGATTAAACAATAATCATCTCCGAACTGTTCCTCTACTGAAGACAGCACACAAAGCTGTAAAATATGGTAATAGTCTTCCGAATTTAGCATTTTGCTTAAGCACAATAAGGTGTCCACAGACTAACGACGAAAACCAGCCCCACGTTGTAAAGGCACATACATACTTCACTATTGTCACTAAAGACGATGGCAAAAGCGTCACGCAGGCGTTAACAAACCCAAATCATTAATTCGTATTGTCACAGGATATGGAGCGATTCATCACTCAAAATCACTCATTTGCAGTTACCCACTGTCTAGGGGCTCGCTCCTAACATCAGATCATGCCTCATTTAACATTGACTACAGAAATGTATAGTTCATGAGGAGATTCTCAACAACTGTGCTCTGTTATTTAACACCTTATGCACAGTCATTATGTTAGCTCGAGGGGAGCGGGTGCGGCGGGGGAGACGGGGGGGGGGGGGTCTGGTAGTAACAATTTGCAAACCACGAGTAATTGGAGTAATTGCTTCTGCTGATTTTATACGATTATTCTTACAACCAGTCTTCGCAGTGCTCAAGAGTTTCTGCCCGCAAGTACATATTACCCTGGTCTTGATTTAGTTGTAGTCGCTAATTCCCGGTCCCACTTGACAATCACATCACTGACAGTCGACTTGTGTAGCTGTAGAAGGGGTGAAATGTCCCTGATGGCTTCATTACTAGCTAACACCCAGTGAACACTCCACGTTCAAACCTACTGATCCCTTCTCCTGTTACAGGTTCTTTACTGACAGCACTATATTCCCGCACCTCGTGACGTGTAGTGGTCTATTTCGCCTTACACAGGCGTATTCGGATACTTTTGATAAGATTGCCTTTTGTTGGCTGTTCTTTGGTGTTCTTCGGCCTGTTTATTATTTAGGGTGAAGCAGGGACACTACATTTTGGTGGCGTTCGCTTGGAATCTCCATTTGTGAAGGTAAGTTCCAACTAAATCTAGGTGTTCCCTAAAAATTTGTATAAAGGTTCAATTGAGCCACACCTTATTACAAGTACCCCGTCATCAGCGTAACCGCATCTTGTTTATTTTGCTTTTGACATGACTGTAATGTCTGTAACGTGCAACCTGAAGAGAACTGGAGAAAGAACTGATCCCTGCGGCACAACATTCCTTTGTTTTTCGCGGAAAGCTTATCTCAGATTTGCTGTATCGTAACCCACTGATAAGCCAGTGACTGTAGCTGCAGTTTTAAGTTTTTCTTCGAAACGCTACCTCGAGGTAGCCGTTGCGTGACGGAACTTTATCTGCGCCGCTTCGTTCCAGCTAGAAACAATGGCCTCACACCAGATAAACAGACACACGGGAGATTCTGTCCAGCGATACATTCGCGCAACGCCAGGACAGACTTTCTGGCCGTGAAGATAGCGAGAACCGACACGTTATCTGCGGCAGCAGAGTGTCGCGGCCGATCAAGGAGCGAGGTGGTAGGTGGGTGGTTGGCCGCCCCGCCCGCTGTGTACGGGCGCGCTGATAACCCGCCACCGGCCCGTGCTGTGCTGTGAGCCGTTACGCTTATCTGGCTCGGCCGTATCGGCGGCTGGCCATCGTATTGGCAGCCCCCGACCTCCGACGCTCCGCGCAGTGGCTGGCTACGAAGGCGGAGCCACTCTTGTGCGGCCGCCGCGGCAATCAGGCGACACGATAAGGCGCCGCCGCCGCCGCTTCGAGTTTCTTCGCTTCCTCCGCGTCGCCAGATCGCAGTATGCCAGTGCCGTTCAAAACTTGTAACGGAAAGTACTGAACATTACTTTTTGAACCGATGGCAGCTTAGTGTCGAGATAGTTACTACTTTGTAAGGCGCCTTCTCTTTTCTGCATTGAGATGGGCAAGCATGTATCCCAAAACCTGCCCTTAATTGAAATACCTCTCATACATTAAGTTTTGACCCATGAACAATGTGGTTACGCTGTCTGTTAAAGAGAAATATAATTACTGAAGAATGAGGGTAGCTTACTTTGCGCAAAGTAATAATAATGGGGGCAGAGAGACACCTGATTGAATTCCATGAATGTGTTAACTTCTCACGTGTAAGTAACTCAGCTTGTATTCATCTTAGTGGAAGTGAACGTGTTCGACCTAGTCTATTGGCTTAGCCCTCCTGTTTAGAGATGTGAGCATTCAGAGACACAGAGCAGTTATGTTTAGTATACAGCGATGAACTGCCAACTGCCAGAAGCTTTCATAGCCCCAACTCTGGACTTAACTTCTAATGTTTTGTAGAATCAAACAAAGAAAATGGACCAGGCGTAGTGCTCTCACTTCTCTGGTGTTCCGCAAGATATTTGCGATTTTGTTTTTACAGCATGTAGCTGGAGTAAGCAAGAACAAATGCTCATTGCCCATCACGTCTTTCATCTACATCTATATCATAATCCGCAAACCACCTAATGGTGTATGGAGGAGGGAACTTCCGGTACCACCATCTGATCTCTCCAAACCTGTTCTACTCGCGAATAGTGCTCGGGAAGAATGATTGTCGGTAAGTCTCTGTATTGGCTCTAATTTCTCGAATTTTCTCCTCGTGGTCAATATGCGAGATGTATGTGGGGGGGGGGGAGGGAGGAAGTAATAAGTTGTCTGACTACTCCTGAAAAATACTGCCCCGAAATTTGAATAGTTAATCTCCCCGTGATGCACAATGCCTCTCTTGAAACGTCTGCCAGTGGAGTTTGATTAGCATTTCTGTCTTTCGTCAACCGTGACGAAACGCACCACTCTTCGTTGAATCTTCCCTGTCTCCTGTATCAGTCCTGCCTGACAGGGATCCTACATAGATTAACAATACTCAAGAATCGGGCGACCAAGCGCCTTATAAGCCACTTCTTTCGTGGATGAGTTACATTTCCTTAAGATTCTTCCGATGAATCTGAGTCTGGTGTCTGCTTTTCCCACTATCTGTTTTATATGGTAACTCCACTTAAGATCGCTCTGGATAGCTACGCCTGGATATTTTACGGCAGACACTGTCTCCAGCCTGTTTGTCATCAGTTGTGTAGCTGTACGGTAGTGGATGTCTTTTTCTATGCGTGCGCAATATGTTACATTTATTTACGTTCAGGGTCAACTGCCAGAGTCTGCACCACTCATCAATTCTCTGCAGGACGTTCTGCAAATTCGTAATATCTTCTGGCGTTGCTACTTTGGTATAAACAATTGCATCATCTGTGAATAGCTTTAAAGAGCATCCGACGCCTTCTACTAGATCATTTATATATACTGTGAACAGCAACGGTCCTATCACACTCCCCTATGGTACTCCGGATATTACCTTTACATCTGTCAATTTAGTTCCGTTAAGAGCGACGTGTTGAGTCCTGTCTGCAAGATAGTCTTGAATCCAGTAGTAAGTCTGCTCCGACACTCCGTAAGCTCGCGAGTGCCTCATTAAACGGCAGTGTGGGACGCACACAGATGGCTTACTGAAGTCAAGGAACACGGCATCAGCGTGAGCGCCGTTGTCCACTGCGCTGTGGATCTCATGGAGGAACAGAGCGATCTGAGTTTCGTAGGATCTCCGTTTGCGGAATCCTTTTTGATCCTTATAGAGGAGATGTCCATTTTCCAACAACTTCATAATTCTTGAGCATAAAACGTGTTCCTTAATTTCACAAGATTGACGTCAAACTTATAGGTCTATAATTGTGTGGATCTGTCTTAAAAACGGGAATGACCTGCGCCTTTTTTTCAGTCGTCAGGTACCTTTCGTTGCCCAAGCGATCTACGATTAATAACTGCTGTAAAGCGAGCAAGTTCTTGCTCATAATCTTCATAGAATCTCATCTGGCCCTGTGACGCTCAGCGTCGATGGAAAGCGTCGGTTTGTTTCCCGTCACAAACAAACGATTTTTAAAGAGAAACTTTACCTGCCCATTCGACCGAGTGGTCCCAAATTAGTCTAGTGCGATATCCGTTTTACCTATATGTATTAACAAGAAGTGTGTATCCGTTGTCTAGGGGCAGCGTCTTTGATTTCTAATCAAAACGTTCTCGGTCCCTGATTTGAATCCCAGCGCTTCTTAAATATTGGTTAATAATCAGCATGGGCGGCCGAAGACTTCCGGCATAATAAGTCAGCCTCATTCAGCCAACGGCCTTGTCAAAGAAGACGGAAGAGCGAACAGACGTATAGGGCACTCTCTTGTGCTAGGGGTGGGCAACTGCCTCTGAAGACGGAAGAATCAGCAGTGATCAAGGGCATGAGGATGCAGAAGGCAATGGAAACCACTGCATTAAAGACACGTAACGTGTATCCACAGGACATGTGGCCTGCAGTTGAAGAAGTGTCATGATGATCTCTCCATTGACAAAAAATAATTTGTAAATTTGTGGTAAGGAATAACGGACGAAACTGCTGAGGTCATCGATCCCTAGGCTTACGCGCAACTTAATCTAACTTAAGCTAAGGACAGTACACACACCCATGCCCGAGGGAGGACGCGAACCTCCGACGGCCGATAGGGGGGGGGGGGGGGGCAGCGCGATCCGTGACACGTGACAGGACGCCATAGATCGCACGGCTACCTGGCGCGGCCATTGGCAAAAGATTCCGGAATAGTTCCCCATTCGGATATCCGAGAGGGAACTGCCAAGGGGGAGATGACCATAAGATTTAATAATCAACGAAAGGATAACGTTCTACGAGTCGGTGAAGAGAAGTGGAAAGAAGACAAGGATTTCTGGTCAGATGAGTATAGGGTAGTATCAACAGCAACAGAAAATAGTATAACGGGAGTAGTCTCGAATGAAAAACAGCCCACAGTTGCACTAAATTCTGTTATCAGAGGTAATGGCAGAGGACACACTTTGCCATATGTAATTTTACTTATGTTCGAAACAGGCTTATGTCTGTTGAAGTTATTTAATTGGTCTTTACGCAGCCGCTGGGTAAGACATTTTTCATTTATTAGTGTGTATGACTTCTGAAGAACGCTGTATTATTATAGCAGAAACCATGGTCAAGGTTTAAAATAAACAGAATTTAGCGCAGCTGTGGGCTGTTTTTCATTCGAGAAAATTTCGGAACAGTTGCTGTTATCACTGCCATGAATAATAATGAATAACGGGAGTAGGATTCGTTATGAATAGGAAGGTAGGTCAGAGAAAGTGTTACTGTGAATATTTCAGTTCAGTCATATAGTTGGTCTTATCAGAATCGACAGCAAACCAACACCGACGACGATAGTTCAGGTATACATGCCGACGTCACAAGCTGAAGATGAACAGATAGAGAAAGTGTATGAGGATATTAAAAGGGTAATGCAGTATGTAAAGGGTGACGAAAATGTAATAGTCATGGGCGACTGGAATGCAGTTGTAGGGGAAGGAGTAGAAGAAAAGGTTACAGGAGAATATGGGCTTGGGACAAGAATGAAAGAGGAGAAAGACTAATTGAGTTCTGTAACAAGTTTCAGCTAGTAATAGCGAATACCCTGTTCAAGAATCACTAGAGGAGGAGGTATACTTGGAAAAGGCCGGGAGATACGGGAAGATTTCAATTAGATTACATTATGGTCAGACAGAGATTCCGAAATCAGATACTGGATTGTAAGGCATAGCCAGGAGCAGATATAGACTCAGATCACAATAAAGTAGTGATGAAGATAGGCTGAAGTTTAAAACATTTAGCCAGGAAGAATCAATACACAAAGAAGTGGGATAAGGAAGTACTGAGGAATTACGAGATACGCTTGGAGTTCTCTAAGGCCATAGATAGAGCAATAACGAATAGCTCAGTGGGCAATACAGTTGAAGAAGAATGGACATATCTGAAAAGGGTCATCACAGAAGTCTGGAAGGAAAACATAGGTACAAAGAAGGTAACTGTGAAGAAACCATGGGTAACAGAAGAAACACTTCAGTTGATCGAAGTGCAAAAACGTTCCGTGAAACTCAGGTATACAGAACGACAAGTTTCTGAGGAATGAAATAAATAGGAAGTGCAGGGAAGCTAAGATGCTAAGACGAAAGGCTGCATTAAAATATGAAGAAATAGAAAAAGAAATGATTGTGGGATACAAGAAAGTCAATACAACTTCGGTGACATTAAAAGTATGGGTGGTAACATTAAGAAAGTAACAGGAATTACACTATTATCTGCAGAGGAGAGAGCGGATAGGTGGAAAGAATTCACGGAAAGCCTCTATGAGGGGGAAGATTTGTCTTATGTAATGGAAGGAAAAACAGGAGTCGACTTAGAAGAGATAAGAAATCCAATATTAGAATCAGAATTTAAAAGAGCTTTGGAGCACTTAAGATCAAATAAGGCAGAAGGGATGGATAACATTCCATCAGAATTTCTAAAATCATTGAGGGAAGGGGCAATAAAATGACTATTGACGTTGGTGTGTAGAATGTATGAGTCTGTCGACATACCATGTTATTTTTGGAAAAGCATCATCCACACAGTTCCGTAAACGGCAAGAGATGACAAGTGCGTGAATTATCGCACAATCAGCTTAACAGCTCATGCATGCAAGTTGCTTACAAGAATAATATACAAAAGAATTGAAAAGAAAATTGAGGATGCACTAGGAAAGGTAAAGACACGAGAGACGCAATTCTAACACTGCGGTTAATAATGGAAGCAGGGCTAAAGAAAAATCAAGACACGTTCATAGGATTTGTCGACCTGGATAAAGCGTTCGACAATGTAAAATGATGTAAGATGTTCGAAACACTGAAAAAAGTAGGGGTAAGCCGGAGTGAAAGACGGGTCATATACAATATGTACAACGGCCAAGAGGGGATAATAAGAGTGGACGACCAAGAACGGAGTGCTCGAATTAAAAAGGGTGTAAGACAAGCTGTAGCCTTTCGCCCCTAATGTTCAATCTCTACATCGAGGAAGCAATGATGGAAGTAAAAGAAAGGTTATGGAGTGGAATTAAAATTCATGGTAAAAAAAATCAATGATACGATCCACTGATGTCATTGCTGTCCTGAGTGAAAGTGAAGAAGAATTACATGATCTTCTGAATGGAATGAACAGTCTGATGAGTACAGAGTATGGATTGAGAGTAAATCGAAGAAAGAATAAGGTAATGAGAAGTATTAGAAATGAGAACAGAGAGAAACTTAACATCAGGATTGATGGTCACGAAGTAGATGAGTTAAGGAATTCTGTTATCTAGGTAGCAAGATAACCGATGACGGACGGAGCAAGGAGAACACCAACAGCAGACTAGCAATGGCAAAAAGGATATTCCTGGCCAAGAGAAGTCTACTAGTATCAAACATAGGCCCTAATTTGAGGAAGAAATTTCTGAGAATGTATGTCTGGAGTACAGCATTGTATGGTAGCGAAACATGGACTGTGGGAAAAGCGGAACAGAAGAGAATCGAAGCATTAAAGATATGGTGCTACAGACGAATGTTGAAAATTAGGTGGACTGATAAGGTAGTGAATGAGGAGGCTCTGCGCAGAATCGGAGATGAAAGGAATATTTGAAAAACACGGATAAGGAGAAGGGACAATATGATAGGGCATCTGTTAAGGCATAAGGGAATGACTTCCATGGTAGTAGAGGGAGCTGTAGAGGGCAAAACCTTGGAATACATCCAGCAAATAGAATATTTGAAAAACATGGATAAGGAGAAGGAACAATATGATAGGGCATATGTTAAGGCATAAGGGAATGACTTCCATGGTAGTAGAGGGAGCTGTAGAGGGCAAAACCTTGGAATACATCCAGCAAATAATTGAGGACGTAGGTTGCAAGTGCTACTCTGAGATGAAGAGGTTAGCACAGACAGAAATTCGCGGCGGGCCGCATCAAACCAGTCAGACGACCCAAGAAAAAAAAAATTAACAGGGACGGTAAAATACGAGGAACAGCGAGCACTATAGCAGCGACAGCACCTCCCGGGCCCGCGCTGACCGCTGTCACCACACAGAACTGTGCTGCTTGATCGCTGCTGGAGTACTCACTACTACTCTTGTTTCACTCTTCCTGTTGATGCATAACGGTAAAACCAATATCGGACTAGACTTACATGGTAGCGCTCTATCGAACATGCCCTTAAAATTCCTGTTTAAAAATCAATTTGTTTCAAGTGGGAAACAAACTGTATTCCGTCGACGCTGGTCGCCATGTGAAACATGTGATCAGCTACACGTTTCAAAAAAAGGAATTTCAAATTTCTGACGAAATGGCAGAGAAAATGTGCCTGACGTCTCTCAGAAGACACACTCGACATATATACATTTATCGAGTCAGCCCAAAAAATACTACTGATCATGCCCAGCGTCGAATGAAAGCATTGGTTTGTTTCTCATTACAAACAAAATGGTTTTTATGCCGCAATTTTGTGTGCCTATTCGATAAAGCGGTCCAAAACTACTCTAATATGATAACTGTTTCAACGAAGGTATTAACAGGGTCAATAATGCGAGAATAATAACAAGTACTCCATTAGCGACTGAGAAGCGCTGTTGCATGGCGGTAGCAGTCAGCGCAGGCCACTGCTGGTATACTGCTTGTTCTTCGCGTTTTACTGGCCCTGTTAATATAAAACTAAAAGAGCACTATACTAATTTTTGGCCGCTCTATCGAATGGGCGGGTAAAATTCCACTTTAAAATTCATTTTTTTGTATTGGCAACGAACTGAAGCTTTCCCTCAACACTGAACTTCGCATGGGAAACGTTATAAGCAGTACGTGTTCGATTTGGCTTGAGCTACACATTCCGAGGAATCACTTGTAAACTTCAGAACCTCTAAATAAAAAATACATAATAGCACTTAAAGCATAACTATGACCACCATGACGCACACATGTGTGCCTAATACGCAGTGAAATTAATCAATACATTTCAAATATTTAGACAAAAGAAATTTTATATGCATCAGAAAGTATTGAAAGGAATTCACTAAAAGGGAATGTCATGAATTCAAATGGCCTAACATTCAGGTGGAGTAATGTATGCCTGATTCTGTACCGCACTTCTAAAATTATCTCACAGAACCACGAACTTGTCTCAACAAAGAAAGTGATCGCTAAAGTTCTGAGAATACTGTAAATAACACAACGCTAAACCTTGCGGTAATAACCAGAAAATAGGTTAAACTGGGTTCGTGCATGGACAACAGTTTCTGACTTCAGTTTGTCATAAATGTTACGGAACTATTATAGAGTATGACTGGCGTTTGAAAAGTCCGTGCAAAAATAAAAACTACTTACGTGTTTGCGGTAAACGTTTTTTACTTTTCGACGTAGTCTCCTTTTAGACTTATACACTTCGTCCAACGCTGTTCTAATTTGTTGATCCCTTCCGAATAATAGGAATTGTCCAAGTCAGCAAAATAACTATTAGTTGTTGCAATCACCTCATTTGAATAAAACCTTTGCTGCCAGCCATTTCTTCAAATTGGGGAACAAATAGTAGTCCAAGGAAGCCAAGACTGGAGAACATGAGGGATGTGAAACGAGTTGAAATCCTATTTCCATTAATTTTGCGACCCTAACTCCTGAGGTGTGTTCTAGTGCATTGTCGTGATGGAAAAGGACTTTTTTGCGGTCCAGTCGCCGGCGTTTTCTTGCAGCTCGGTTTTCAAACGGTCTAATAACGATGAATAATATAGACCTGTAATCGTTTTACCTTTTTCCAGATAGTCGATGAGGATAATCTCTTGCGAATCGCAAAAGACACTCGCCATAACCTTTCTGGGCGAAGGAATAGTCTTCGCCTTTTTTGCTGCAGATTCTCCCTTGGTAATCCATTGTTTAGAATGTTGTTTGGTCTCAGGAGCGTAGTAATATATCCATGTTTCATCCACAGTGACGAAAGGACACTTATAGTCCTGCTGATTCTTCCTGAATAGCTGCAAACCATCCTTGCAACACATCATACGATTTCGTTTTTGGTCAAGAGTGAGCAATGATGGAACCCATCTTGCGGATAGCTTTCTCATGCCAAATATTTATGGAAAATATTATGTACCCGTTCATTCGAGATGCCCACAGCACTAGCATTCTCACTCATCTCAACTATTCTGTCATCCATCACCATATCATGGATTTTATCAATGATTTCTGGAGTCGTAACCTCCACAGGGCGTCCAGAACGTTCAGCATCACTTGTGCCCATATGGCCAATCAGAAAATTTTGAAACCACTTATAAACTGTTCTAATCGAAGATGCAAAGTCACTGTAATGTTGCTCAAGCTTCTATTTAGTCTCCTGAGGCGTTTTGTCTTTCATAAAGTAATTTTAACCACCACACGAAATTCTTTTTCGTCCATTTTTTGACAATCACTCGACTTCCTTGATTCACACGAATGCCAAACACAAGGAAATAGACCAATACGGCTGAAACTTGGTGTGCGTTCTTTCAAAAGATGCTAATAACAATTACCTCAATACGCGCAGGTGGTGCCATCTCTCGGAATTTGCATGGACTTTTCAAACACCCTTCGTATTACCACACCTTTACTTGCTGAACCCCAACATCCAACTACACCACCCTTTGTGGATTCAAATTAAACGTTCCGCTCTAGAACACGTGCCGCGTTCGTTTCTGATTCACCCACAGAAAACCAGCAACTCGAAGTTTCCCCATGGCGTGCTACTGAGTGTGTCAAATACATTCATGCTTTCAGAAATCGACTGCAGTGCAGAATTTATCTCAGAACAGTGTCTGCAATTTAAGAACACGTGAAAGAAAATGGACACTGGAATCTGAAGTTGGTACAGATAGCTTTCAACCCAACGTGCGCCAGAGGCTTATTGCTTCACTGTTGTGATTGCCACGCAGTCGTAAAATCTCCCGCTGACTAATGGTCTGTTCTCGGCTCAAGCGGACATCCGCTTCGTACTTGCAGCGGTAATTAACCCTTGCCACTCCGTTCGTTACTGCGATTTTTATCAAGCGACTGCTGCAATTTAACATGAGAGGAGATTACAAAACTACGTGAATAGAAGTCGAAGGCAGACACAAAGCATTTCCAGAATGAATTTTCACTCTCCGGGAATGTGAGTTGATTTCAAACTTCCTGGAAAATCGGAACTGTTACGTCAGGTCGGCACTCATATCCGAACTCGTTACAAAGAAACATCTTGAATAAAAAATAAAACAAATACAGATACGAGAAGCTCATTTTACCCAGTAATATGATAGCAATGTAATGAGGGGCAAAGCATGCTGAAACTGTTGAATTTTGACAGGCTTCTGGACCACCAGCCACTGCTCTGACAAAATAAATTATAAATGCTGAAATATACGAGAAAATAAAGGCGATCGAGATATCTATATGTATACTATCAACTTCAGCGAAAGCAGAACTTTTAGTTTTAACCTCACAAACGTAAAGCTCAAAAACGTCCAATCGATTAGGCTCATATTTCGCAGGTCACTTGTGTACAGCCTAAGTCGGTCACTTTTGAAGGAACGCGTCATAGAGTTCATTACGCGCAGTCGACTCAAAAATGACGCGGTCGATTGATAACTTAAAACTGAAAATTTTCCATGTTTATATATGGGGTCTGCAAACGCTCGTGTGCCTATAAATGGAGGAAAGGATCTTTTTTGCCTGCCGCTCAGGTACTCGTAAGGTAAACAAATGCTGTGCAACGGAAAGGCCGAAGGTATCTCGCTGGGAAGCATCAAACCTGCGTTAGATTCAGAAGTGGATTCATTTCTTATTTCCGTTTTTTCAGTTTCGAAACTGGAAGGAGTAGAATGTTTAATCAGGTACGTAAATCAATAAGGGACAACAAGTAGGTGGGCAAAGAAACTGCTCAAATTCTAATCCTGGTCGCTTAACAGTGGCCTTTTCAGTCTCTTGCGTGTCATCTTTTCCTTTCGAGTAACTACCTGGATGGTAATTGTTATATAAACATTCGAAGCATACATGTGCCTCGCGTGCGTGATATATTTCTGGTATCGATTCGACTTTCGCTAGGTGTGTCTCTGCCCGTTGCTGGACGAGAAGATGACGCTGGACACCAAGAGGCATGCGTGAGTGGTCACAGATGGGGTATGTAGTAGGGGAAATTAGTATAAACGCATTTATATTTGTTGGGAAATAGATATTCTCCTTTGTAAGAGTTGTGCACATTACATATACAGTAGTATGACATGCAGTACACCAACAAATGCACTAAAATTATATCGTAGCTGATGTCTGCAGTACGGTATATAACAAGACATGAGCGAAACTTCCTGGCAGATTAAAACTGTGTGCCCGACCGAGACTCGAAATCGGGATCTTTGCCTTTCGCGGGCAAGTGCTCTACCATCTGAGCTACCGAAGCACGACTCACGCCCGGTCCTCACAGCTTTACTTCTGCCAGTATCTCGTCTCCTACCTTCTAAACTTTACAGAAACTCTCCTGTGAACCTTGCTTCTGTAAAGTTTGGAAGGTAGGAGACGAGATACTGGCAGAAGTAAAGCTGTGGATCGGGCGTGAGTCGTACTTCGGTAGCTCAGATGGTACAGCACTTGCCCGCGAAAGGCAAAGGTCCCGATTTCGAGTCTCGGTCGGGCACACAGTTTTAATCTGCCAGGAAGTTTCACATCAGCGCACAATCCGCTGCAGAGTGAAAATTTCATTCTGGAAGACATAAGCGATTCAGCAGGTAGAAAGTGGAACTCGGTATACAGGCAGTCCACTCAATGAGTATTAGTGCGAGCGTACATGCCTGTACTGCAGACAGGAAACAACTCTATTAGTGACAGTGTGCGTTGTGCACATAAACCGTGACTGTCACTATATCACGCAGAAAGCAGTTAGCATGTAATGACAAAGCGAACATCGGTGAGCACGAGGACTCTCTCATCATCAGTGCACCAAGAAGTTCCAATTAAAGTACAGTGACTCACGATTTCGTTAGATTGGGTGAGCGATATAGACAGAACGGAAAACATGGGCTAAGTGGAAAGTTATCTGATGCATCTGAATGCCTACTTTTGCGCAAAGTAAGGGCCACAAACATTCTTCTCAACTTGTTGCTGATTTATAGTTACCAGTAACCGCCAGAACTGTACGAAAATTTTGTCATACGGCGAACATCTTGTATTCAAGAAACGACTGCAGCAACCTTCTGTAACATCCTGACATAAACAGGCTAGATTGCAGTTTTCTGAAAAATGTATGTCGCGGAATCCAGAATGGGATAAAGCGGTCTTCAGTGAATACGAGAAATTGAATTTAGATGGACCGGTTTTATTTCAGTATGACTGACACGATATAAGAACAGAGCAACAGGTAAGAATGACAGAAATTTTAGTGGTGGAAGTGTCACGATTTGGGTAGCCTTCTGCGCTAAAAGTAATTCGTACATTCCTTCGCTGAATACTAAAACGAATTGTAACATGTACCCGAGATGCTAGAGCCACGATTGGTTAGGTTGTATGAGGACATAAGGGACAAAAGTGTAATTTTTCAACAAGGTAATGCATCTGTGAATGTTCTTGCTACAAGTAAAAAGTGGCTTGAAAATAAACATATCGATGTTTTGCCCTAGCCTGCACGTAGCCCGGATTAGAAACCCGTCGAAAAAGATTTGGAGGATATTCACAAGGCATGTTTATTGCAGAGGAAAACAATTTGAAGCCTTATAGGAGCTGAAAAGAGCGATGCGAGAAGAATGGGCGACAATTTCATTGCAAGAACTATAAATCCTAACAAAATCGATGCCGAATAGAATTTTTGAGGTTATTAGGAAGAATGGAAATTGGAAGAAGTACTAACAATGCAATTACGTATCAAGACAGTAAGTGCTTTATGCCAGTTTCTATCCAGGAAATGCAACACCTTATTTTGTTATTTGTGCTATGACAAAAACCATTTAATTTCATCATGTCTTATTTTGTATACTCCCATAGTAAATTCAATACATATCCGTTTCAGAAATTGTACTATAACTTTCGTAGGAATTCTGCCTTTATACTGATTTTCACTACTGTATTCCCATGGTCAGCTGGTAAGCGCAAGTGACTGGCTCGAAATGGTGTCAGTTGGAGGTCGTGTTGAGTGAGGACGTGTGAGCGTTCCGCATCGGCCTAAACTGCTGGACAGTGAAGCCTTTGTCTGTGGATTTTCTTCGGTGCCGCCACACTAATTATGAATTTGAATCTCCTCCACCTGACGGTTGAATCAAGCGAGCCTGCCGAGGGAAAGGCTTGTTGCCCATGTTCTGGACTATGGTGAGGTGCTTGATTACTGTCATTAAATCTGATCGTCCTGGTTCCTCTTGTTTCCCATCTGATATTGTGGACCAAAGCTGCCAATTTGTTTCTGATAACCAAGTATGTACTGGCAGTTTGTTGCGAACGTGCGTAAAATGTGTAAAATTGTTATTTACTCACCACGTTATCTGGGCAGCGTGGTTGCCTTGTGCTGTGCTTTCTGTTATATACTTCGGCAGATTACCTACCCTGTTCTGTGTCTCACGTTTTCAGTGTTTACCATTTGTTTAATCGGTGTTCTAGGCGCCTGCACCTAAGTTTACCTATGGGTTACTTAGCTCACATGTTATCAAGTGTCCTACGTTCTTTGAAAGTTTTGCTTGTCCTTTCAGGGCTTCATAAGCTTACTTTACACTTTGGACTTACTTCTCATACTATTCAGTTCTATGAGCGTTCTGCTAGACATGTTAACCATTAGTTAAAGCTTTATTATCGGGAATCTCACTGTTTGCTTTCATTAGCGATGTAGCCGGCCATTGTGGCCGAGCGGTTCAGTCCGGAACCGCGCTGCTGCTACGGTCGCAGGTTCGAATCCTGCCTTGGGCATGGATGTGTGTGTTGTCCTTAGGTTAGTTAGGTTTAAGTAGTTCTATGTATAGGGGACTGATGACCTCAGACGGTAAGTTCGATAGTGCTCAGAGCCATTTGAACCATTAGCGCTGTGACGTCAAACAGATTTGGTAACGCGTTCGTTAAGAAATCTATTTTGGTAAGATAACTGGCCAGCTGCGTACATTAGATCCGTGTTCCTTGTCATTTGTTATTTATGTGAACTAGCCCTCCGTCCATTAATTATGTGTCATTACTTGATCGTGCCGCTTGGGTCTTGCCTCCTAAGGCTTAGCGTTGGTTTCGTCATGGGCGTCCTGTGGTATAAACTTAGCCTCCTGATTGGCTTGTTGCATTATTATTTATGTGTCACCTGAGTTTTCATTAAATTTCAGTGTAAATCCTAAGGCACCTTCACGAGTTGGAGAGCTTCCTTAAGTAACCATCGGTCGTTAACTCAGTACATGCCTATATCTGAAATATTGTTAAAATTCCTTGTAAGAAAAATACTGAAATTTAGTTCTGGCTCTGATTTTTAGTTCTTGGTATTTACCTGTCATATTATTATGAGCTTCATCAATGGTCCTTAAAGCTATTGGTGCAGTTGCTAAGAATTAGTGTGAATTTGCTTTGCACCGTTAACTTGTTGTTTGCACTGTATTGAACCTATTTGTAACTTAAACGTTTTTGGACTTAACAATGAAAGATACCTTTAATTTAGGCTTATGCTAAATTTTGCATTTGCTACGATTAGTTAACTGATTTTTTAATCTAAAATGTTTTATTTAAACTTTAAATTTTTGCTTACTGTAATTTCCTTATTTGTGAATTTTCTCACCGTAACGTTTCGACTGTTTTTATTATCTTGTCTAAACATACGTTATTTAGTGGTCCCAGAACCTTACTACTCCCCATCCAGCTCCATACCACTCAAAAAATACTCTCGACTGTAACAAGATCTAATGGATGCGACTCTTCCGCAGTTTGTTCGTTTGTGGGGTTCGGCGGAAAAAAATTTATTTCTTTTCCGAGAATTTTTATGCATTCTACGCATGCGATAACATTACCTGAATTATCGGTGCTGAAAGTTGATTATGAATTATGCTGTGAACCGTTCTTGCATCCGCCCTGTTGTGCAATTCTCGCTTTATTTCCAGAAGAGAATTGCAATTCTGAAGCCTCGAAATAAAACTTTTGACCTGGCGTTAAAAATAAATATCGCATGGCTGGCACACAGGTGTGCAGTTTGGCGGTATTAATTCTACAGTGCAAATCGATAGACCTTTGACATCTATAAACATGTTATCATTCATGACACTACTAGTCTGTGTCCGTCTCCCCTTTCCAGGACCCCAACATCAGGTGAAAATTCGATCACCAACAAATGATTTTAAAATGTTCTCAAGGTATTGTTTGTAAATTTAATTTATGGATCGACCAGATGTGGAGCCACTATCGTAAACATTTTTAACGAGTCAGTTAACAGATTCTTCTCTTCTATAATCCGAGGGGGAAATTAAGCATTAGTTTCTCACAAGCACAGGAAAATTGTAGGCAACAGTTTTCCAGACGTTGTGACGAAATAGTGCGCTGTTCACAGATGGGTTTTTTCATGCGTGTTACCAACTGCGACAAGGGTTCCTTTTCCTCCCCTGTGGGATATAGGGCGTCGACTGCTTGTCTTCCCAAAACTGTTTTTATACAACGAGGTTCAAAATTTTATTTCAAATCTAATCCAACTCGTATGAGAAATTTACCTATCTAGCTTCTTACTCCTTATTTATTTACGTACCTTTTTAACTCTACTATTCCTACCGATTTCGAAATAGAAACAAAAACAAATGAACGAAAACGAATGCACTTGGGAGTCAAAGATGCTTTCTTTGCACAACGATTACCTTACGAGTACATAAGCCGTAGCCAAAAAAGTTTTTTCCCTTGATTTCTAGGAAAATGTGCGTTTTCGGACCCCATATATGTGATGGAAAGTGCTGAGTTATCAATTATCAATCACTTACCTATCGATCTAGTCAATTTTGAGTCAATAACGCAACATGAACTTTATGGGTGTTTATTTAAAAAAACGGTGCATTTTTTAGCCTAATATATGAGAGTTTTCATTTTAGTCAATATTAGATAAACAAAATAAACCAGAAGAACATAAACTAGATCAACAATTAAAGAAAGTGACACTGCACGACTTTTTCAAGAGAACGAGCTTCAATTAACCACTGGTCCACCCCTGGCCTTATGTAAGCAGTTATTCGGGTTGGCACTGATTAATTGAGTTGCTGGATGTCTTCCTAAGGTATATCGTAACAAACTCGGTCCAATTTGCGCCTTAGATCGTCTTCTCCGGTCATCGAGGTTCTGTTCGAAGCGGGTCTCATCACTGAAGATAGTTCTACTGTAGTCACTGAGACTGTAGGTCGATGACGTGTCTAGTTACATAAGGCCAGACAGTGGGGAATGACACTCTGGGGTTTCACTTCTTTTTTCTCCTTCGTCCTCTGCAAGAGAACGATTGCCCGCACACGGTGAGAGATTCTGCTGTTTGTCAAACCCTAAATTCGCTGTCAAGATCGCTGGATCTCTCCACAATTGAGAACATTAGGAGTGTTACTGGCATGGCACTCCAAACACCTCGGGATTCTGACGATCTAACACACCAATTGGACAGAATTTGGCATGATATTCCTCAGGATGATATCCAACGACTCCATCAATCGACGTCAAGCCGGATGACTGCTTGCATTAGAGGCACAGGCGGACCAACGCGTTACTGACTTCCTCAATTTGTGAAGCTGTTTCTCTTGAATCAATCATAAACTTTTTCTGAAATTTTAATCATTTATTTATCTGTACATGTTCATCACATCTACCGATTTCCGGCCCATTCGGACCATTTCTTTGCTGAGTTTCTTTATTTGCTTTTTTATTTATTTAAATGTCGTATGGCATTGTTGAATGGGACGTTCCACGGTTTGGGTTCAGTCGCCTATCGATATGAGTGTACTTCGTCCGAGCACGTGGACCCATTTTCTTGCACATATGTGACAGTTGTCTCGTTTGAGGTCTGTTAAAAAAAATTCCGGAACATTTGTAATATTGGCAAATGTGTGTCGGAGCAATATGCGGTTGGTAACCCTGCAGACACCTGTGTTTAATACGTAACTGCCGCAAGTTTCAGTGTTGTATGTCTGCTAGTGATTTTTCAGTGATGTATTGAGTTGAACGTTGTTACGCATTGTTTGCGAATTTCAATATGGAAGAGTTAGAGGATCAACACGTCCGCTCTAAATTTTTATAGAGACACACCAAACGACGCAGGAAACTTACGGTGATGAGTGCTTAAGCCGTATACGATGTAATGAACGGTTCACACAGTTTAAAAGTGGCCGGACGGAAGTTAAATATGACCCTCGTTCAAGACGCCATTTTACGTCTACCGGCCACGCTCCTATTAAGAATGTCAACGAAATTGTGCGTGCCAATCGAAGACAGACTGTCCGAGAGATTGCAGAAGAATTTAACATTTCAGTAGCATCATGTCATGAAATCTTGACACATCTTGGAATGCATCGAGTTGCCCCCAGTTTCGTCCCACAACACACGTGTCAAGACCAGAAAGAACTTCGGATCGCTATCTGTGGAAAGCTTTTCGATCGTGCTACTGAGAACGAGATGTTCCTTAAGAGAGTCATAGCTGGTGGTGAGACGTGGGCCTACGGCAATGATGTTGAGACCAAGGTTCAATATTCACAAAAACCAAAAAAGCTCGCCAGGTCAGGTCAAGTGTCTAAGCCATTCTCGGAGTTTTCTTTGACTTTGAAGCATTGGTTCATCATGACATCGTGCCAGAGGGACAAACCGTTAGTCGGTGGTACTATCGGGGCGTGTTGCAACACTTGTGAGAAAGTGTGAGAAGGAAACGTCCTGAAATGTGGAAAGACAATTAACGGTTCTTGCATCATGATAACGCATACGCACATAAATCCCTGCTGGAGTGTGACCATTACACAAGAAAAGAAATCACTATGCTGCCTCATCCTCCTACCCTCCAAACCTGAACCCTGCGGACTTTTTTTTTTTTTTTTTCAAAGTTGTAAATCCCATTGAAAGGACGAAGATTGGCCAAGATTTTTTTTTTTTTTTTTTTTTTTTTTTTTTTTTTTTTTTTTTTTGAGTCATCAGTCTTCTGACTGGTTTGATGCAGCCCGCCACGAATTCCTCTCCTCAGCCGACCTCTTCATCCTAGAGTAGCATTTGCAATCTACGTCCGCAGTTATTAGCTGGATGTACTCCAATTCCTGTCATTCACTACCATTTTTGCCTTTTACAGCTCCCTCTAGAACCACGAAAGTCATTCCCTGATGTCTTAACAGATGCATATCATCCCGTCCTTCCTGCTTGTCAGTGTTTTCCGTATATCCCTTTCCTCTCTTATTCTGTGCAGAACCTACTCACTTCTCACTTTATCAGTCCACCTAATTTTCAACTTTCGTCTATAGTACCAGTTCTCAAATTCTTCGATTCTCTTCTGTTCCGGTTTTCCCACAGGTCATTTTCCACTACCATACAGTTCTGTGCTCCTAACGTACATTCTCAGAAATTTCTTCTTCAATTTAAGACCTATGTTTGATGTTAATAGACTTCTCTTGAACAGGAATGCTCTTTTTCCCAGTGCTATTCTGCTTTTGATGTCCTCCTTGCTCCTTTCGTCACTTGTTATTTTGCTGCAGAGGTAGCAGAATTCTGTAACTTAATCTACTTCGTCAGCATCAACCCTGATGTCAAGTTTCTCGCTGTTCTCATTTCTACTACTTCTCATTACTTTCGTCTTTCTTCGGTTTACTGTCAGTCCGTATTCTTTACTCATTACACTGTTTGATTCATTCAGTAGATCATGCGATTCTTCTTAACTTTCACTCATGATAGCAATGTCATCAGCGAACCGTATCACACACATCCTTTCACCACGAATTTTAATAACGCTACTCAGCCTTTCTTTTATTTCTATCATTGCTTCTTCGATGTACAAATTGAATAATCCCTGCCTTACACATTTTTAAAACCGAGCACTTCGTTCTTGGCCGTCCTCTCTTATTTTACCCTCTTGGCTCTTGTACATATTGTATATTACCCGTCTTTCCCTATAGCTTAATCCTATTTTTCTTAGTATTTGAAACGTCTTGCACAATTTTTCAATGTCGAATGTTTTTTTCAGGTCGACAAATCCTATGAACGTGTCTTGATTTTTTTTTCCCCAATGATTTTAAAAAATCTGATGGAATGTTATCTATCCCTTCTGCCTTATTTGATCTTAAGTCCGCCAAGGCTCTCGTAATCCTGATACTAATATCTTCTATATTGACTCCTGTTTCTTCTTCTATGACATCAGACAAATTTACCCCCTAACAGTGGCCTTCAGCTTACTCTTTCCACCAATTCGCGCTCTGCTCTGCATTTGGCAGTGGAATTTCAGTTGCACTCTTAATGTTACCATCCTTGCTATTAATTTCACCAAAGATTGTTTTTACTTTCCTGCTTGCTGAGTCAGTCATTCTGATAGTCATTTCATTTTCTGTTTCTCATATTGTTCATGCAGTCATTTCGTCTCAGTTTGACAGCACCTCCTATTTATTTCATTCCTCAACGACTTGTATTCCTGTAAACCTGATTTTCCCTGAACAGTTTTGTACTTTCTTCTTTCATCGAGCCGGCCGGAGTGGCCGAGCGGTTCTAGGCGCTACAGTCTGGAACCGCGCGACCGCTACGGTCGCAGGTTCGAATCCTGCCTCGGGCATGGATGTGTGTGATGTCCTTAGGTTAGTTAGGTTTAAGTAGTTCTAAGTTCTAGGGGACTGATGACCTCAGAAGTTAAGTCCCATAGTGCTCAGAGCCATTTGAACCATTTTTTTTCTTTCATCGATTAACTGAAGTATTTCTTCTGTTACCCATGGCTTCTTCGCAGTTACATTCTTTGTACTGGTGTTTTTCTTTCTAACTTGCCATTCTTAGTGATGTACATTCCTCATCAACTGTACTGCCTGCAGGGCTATTCTCTATTGCTGTATCTATAGCCTTAGAGAATTTGAAGCGTATCTCGCCATTCGTTAGTACTTACGTATCCCATTTCTTTGCATATTGATTCTTGGATAATGGGAGTAGCATTCCTTATCAATAGGGAAGTAGGGCAGAGGGTGTTACTTTGAACAGTTCAGTGATAGGGTTGTTCTTATCCGAATTGACAGAAGACCGACAACGATACTTCAGGCATATGTGCCGATGTCTCAAGCTGAAGATGAAGAGACAGAGAAAGTATATGAGGAAACTTGAAGGGTAATACTTTATGTAAAGGAAGACGACAATCTACAAGATGTGATTGGAAAATTTTAAGAATGGGACCGCTACTGCTTACTGGTTTGGCGGGCAGGTACACGGAGGGTGGTCAGTGAGTCATTGCCTTGTCCTTGAACGCCCTCTGACAAGAAACTTAAGCATTCTCTCCATCATTCCTGCATTGTGATCTGAGCTTATATCTGCTCCTGGGTACGCATTAGAGTCCAGTACCTGATTTCCCAGTATCTGATTTCGGAACCTGTGTTTGACCATGATGTAACTGAAACTTTCCCAATCACCTGCTCTCTTCCTTTTATGATTCTTGAACAGAGTAATCGCTATTACTAGTTGAAAGTTATTATAGAATTCAATTAGTCTTTTTCCTCTCTCATTCTTTGTCTAAAGCCCATATTCTCTTGTGACCGTTTCTTCTGTCCTTCAACTGCAACTGCATTCTGGTCCTCCATGAGTAATAAGAGGTGTGATTGGAAAGTTTTTAAGAATGGGCTTGTAATTGTAGAATGGTGGTACTTACATGCTACTGTGATGCATCTCCTGCAAAATAGTCCCCTTCTGACTGAACACACCGACTCCAACTGTGTTTCTAGTTTTGGCAACATTCCTGGAAATTATTTTCCTGAAGTGTGTTAAGGCCACTCTCCGTTTTTACCTGCATATCTTCAATCGAGTCAGATCGCATACCTTTCAGTTAAAATTTCAGTTTAGAAAACAGCTAGAAATCAGCAGGGGCCAGAACAAGGGAATATGTGGGTTGTGGAAGCACGAGAATTTTGAATTAGGTCAAAAATTCAACGATGGAGAAGGCACGATGAGTCGGAGCGTTGTAATTGTGTAGCAGCCAACTTCTGTCTTTCCACAATACAGGCCTTTTCTTCCACACCTTTTCGCGCAAACGCCCAAGGACACATTTGTAGTACTCCTGGTTAGATGTGTGTCCTCAAGGGGTAAATTCATGATGCACAGTACCGGTAGAATCAGAAAAAAATCTCCAACATTGTCTTCACCTTCGATCGACTTTGCCATGCTTTCTTCGGTCATGGTAAAGCTGGAGTCTTCCACTGCGAAGACTGCACTTGTTTCAGGATCATATCCATATACCCACGATTCATCACCTGTAATTACCCAATTTAACAAACCAGGGGCATTTTTAGTCCGATTAATCAGATCTTGGCACACTTCAAGTCGGTGTTGTCTCTGGTCACTTGACAATGCCTTTGGAATGAATTTCGCGAACAATCGAGGCATATTCAGATCTTCAGATAAAATTGACTGAACTGAGTAGAAACTTAAGTTTATCAGCCATATGCCTTATTTTAAGTCTACGATCAGGCGCACAAAGTCGTGAACTTCCACAACATTTTCATTCTTTTTGAGGTGGAAGGACGGCCAGACCGTGGTTCATCTTCACATGATTCGCGGCCATTTAACCAGACAAAAACATTTGACTGGGTCATACAATTATCTCAAAAAGCTGTTTTTAATAGTTCATAAGTCTAAGAAGCTGATTTCCCGGTTTTAAAACAAAATTTCATACGAAGTCATTGCTCCGTTTTTACGTCCATTTTCATGCAGACAGAATCCGCCAACAAGCCCTAACAGACCCGCACTCAACCAGCTGCCACAACGACTGTATAAAGGAAACGCAGTTTCTTGTCAGAGGGCGTTCAAGGACAAGGCAATGACTCACTGACCACCCTCCATGTACCTGCCCGCCAACCCAGTAAGCAGTAGCGGTTCCATTCTTAAAATTTTCCAATCACATCTTGTAGATTGTCGTCTTCCTTTACATAAAGTATTACCCTTTCAGTTTCCTCATTTACTTTCAAAAAATGGTTCAAATGGCTCTGAGCACTATGGGACTTAACAGCTAAGGTCATCAGTCCCCTAGAATTTAGAACTACTTAAACCTAACTAACCTAAGGACTTCACACACATCCATGCCCGAGGCAGGATTCGATCCTACGACCGTAGCGGTCGCGCGGTTCCAGACTGAAGCGCCAAGAACCGCTCGGCCACATCGGCCGGCTCATATACTTTCTCTGTCTCTTCATCTTCAGCTTGAGACGTCGGCACGTATGCCTCAAGTATCGTTGTCGGTTTTCTGTCAATTCAGATAAGAACAACCCTATCACTGAACTGTTCAAAGTAACACCCTCTGCCCTACTTCCCTATTGATAACGAATGCTACTCCCATTATCCAATTCTCTGCTGCTGTTGATATTGCCTTACACTCATCTGATCAGTATTCCTTGTCTGCTTTCCACTCCACTTCACAGACCCCTACAATATCTAGATTGAGCTTTCACATTTGACTTTTCAGATTTTCTAGCTTCCCTACCACGTTCAAGTTTCTAGCATTCCATGTTCTGACTCGTAGAACGTTATCCTTTCTTTGCTTATTCACACTTTTTCTCATGGTCACCTCCCCCTTGACGGAGCCCATCATGGTCACCTCCCCCTTGACGGACCCCTCCCAGAGATCTGCATGGGGACTATTCCGGAATCTTCTGCCAATGGAGAGATCATCATGACAATTTTTATAATTACCGACCACATTTCCTGTGGATACACGTTATGTGGCCTCCATTGCCTTATCCATCCTCATGCAGGTAATCATGACAGATTCTTCCGCCTTTAGGCGTAGTTCCCACCCCAAGGACAAGAGAGTGCCCTGACTGTGTGCTCCTCCGCCCTCTTTGACTAGGCCGTTGGCAGGATGAAGGTGACTTCTTATGCCGGAAGTCTTTGGCCGCTAATGCTGTTAATCGAAATCTAAGCGTACCGAACCAAGAACGTTTTAGTTATTATTTAATGACGCTACCCGTAGACCACCGATTCATGACTCGTTGACGATAGAAGAGATAAAAGAAAATTCGCAGATGGCCCTTCTCGTGCTCCAGATGCTTCCAGAAGCGGATTCTCGAGCGGTATATCAATCGTAGAGGAGAAAAGTTCGAAGCAGACCATGCACAATAAGTAATAGGTAAGCGTAGAATAATTTTGTGGCCTAAGCTCTGGAATTTTTTGAAGAGACCTTGTATGTATTTTGGTATTGTTCAGAGTAAGAGATGAATGTATAGAGTAGTATTATGTTTGTGTTGTACGATGATGATGAGTGAAATCCGATGACGGGACAGAGCATATTCCACAGAAATAGTACCAAGGGGGCCGCTGATCGTAACGTCCTATCCGATGGAAGGATCACACACAATAGTACCAATAATGCCACCTTTCCTCACACCATGATAGGTTGCGGAGAAGTTTGGAATATAATCCAGGAGATTGGCACAAAGACTGTTTATCAGGAACCTTGCGCCACCAACTCCCCTCCACTTGTGGTCACATATTGGCAGTCAAAATTTGATAAAATAGCAGAATTAGAGCCAGCCAATCTCCAAGTCGAGAGCTACCATTGTAGTAAAAATACGTAAATCATCTGGAACATTGCAATGTCTGGGCTTGGATATAAGCCTGTCACTGAGTGACAGGTTTCCATTTTTTCCGACTATCTAGGGCAGAAATGTACATATGTAGCAAACACCTAAAATTGCGTTAGTAACGCGAAAGAAACTTTAAATAAAGTTTCTGCAAACAAAAGAGTAAAAAAATGAACATTTAAAGTTCAAATGCATAAATTTAAAATACTTCCAAAGAAAAGTAGACGGCTTGCAGGTATAAAGTAAGGAAGAGTAATCCAGTAAGCGTCGTGAAAATCAGAGAATTATGAAGTTGTAAAAAAGATATTCGAGTATTATTTCCAGTCAAAAGGTTGGTGTCGATCGATGATAAAATGACGATCGACTGGAGGAAGAAAGAGGGCGTCAGCATTTGTTGCATGGTTAGCTGGTACTAAATGAACAGTTTGTACTGGGTAGTTCTCACAGTAAGATGTACATGTGCACCAACAAACTGTTTGTGATCAGCGATCAAGTAACATTTTGTAGCGCACACGTCACCAAAAGTTTTGCGTTCCCCCTTTATTTCGAAACACATGCCATACAAAATAAAAACTGAGTTTGAGGTATTCTCATATATTCATTTGTAATGTGAATGGATGACCAAATTAGCACTTGGGCATCGACAAAATTACCTTTTTCCCACAGGGACTTTTTCGCAGCACTACTGAGCAACGTGAATACGTGACGAAACATCCCCTTCCTCGGATGCAGCCTTGAATCTGTCGTGGAATACCATCCATGAAATCATCAAGCCAGCCCTTGTCCAAACTGTACCACTCTCCAATGGTGACTCTGCGTGAGCAGCGCAGAATACGGGGTCGTTCTCTACGTCCAAAAACAGCTCACGTTAGACTGGGTTCATGTCCAGGAAATAGGCAGGTTACTCAAGTCCTAGTACGCTGAAGGAAAGTGTTCACGAGAACAGCACGGTCAGCACGGCAGTAATCATGAAATTGTTACGAATATGTTGGCGTACGGTTCGACTATTGGTTGCAGAATTTTGTTCCTGTACAGTCGAGCAGTGAGACTGCCCTCAACAACCACGAGAGGTACACGGCGGCCTCATGTAATGCCACGCCAGAGCACCACCACTACATTGTTGCTACTTTTGGACACAGAGTTGAAGGCGTTCGAGATTATCGGTTGTCAGGGATGAGATTCCGATCGGTACAGGAACAGTGACAACCGTAATACGCCTACATTGCATATCGGAGTCTGCAGCACTTTTCTTGATGCGTGTATATAATGTAATGGAAATTCTGAATAACATGAATAATCGGCGTCACCTCTTTGTTTCCGAGCTATCTGTTACAGATGGCTTTAGGTGTCAAGGTTTTGGCAGCGTAGGGTTATAAGTTCTGTGATCCACCTGGACTTTTATAGGGAAGTGCAGTGCCAAATGCACTTTCAAAGTATTTGTCACCAGGATAAGGTGCCAGCTAGGTCGAAGAGCAGGAATGCACCTTAATTTTAGAGAGTTAAAGATTTTCAGTCAGGCAAAACTCCATTAAAACTTCTGTCGATTGTGAGGGTAAATAACCCCCCCCCCGCTGTGCTGGTAGGTCATACTACATACTAGCCTCAGTAGCTCTAAATATCGTGAATCGTGAATCCTACCACCTTTGATATTAAATTGTAGAAATATCAACTTTTCCGCCTCAGTAACAAGTAATAACAGATGTGAGGTTAATTTGGGCTGAAAACAGAATGGCAATGTGCAAGAAGGCATTACCATGCCCTACAAAAATATAAGAAGCTCTTTGCCTTCGATCTCGAAAAGAAGCATGCACAAATGCTTTTACACAAAATCATATCTGTCTCAGGCCATCACTCAGCCGCTTTCTCGCAGTCGTTCCCAGTATCAGGAACCAGTCTCTGAAGTTATCTCCATCATTATATTAGAGAATTGAATAACATCTCCAGATTCAAAAGATGGTTAATGATATATGTATGAAGCAGCAATGATGTCTACCTTTGACCTCGTATGCACTCTTACTTCGTTGCTTCCTTTTCTCCAACCAGATCTTCCTCATACCCCAATGTTCTTAGCTGGTGCAGCGACCTAAATTTCTTTCCTCTGAAAACTATCATAGTACCGCATCTAGGCTGCTAGTAAAGTGCTTTATTTATACAACCAGTTTCAGCCGTCTGACCATCATCAGGTCCACAAATATATTCATAGCATCATGTTAGACGAAATATAAAATCGTTATCGTCAGGTGATATAAACCGTGCATAATATACTTTAGTAATATCGTAATATAAATTACGTCGTGAGTCTTTAAAAACTGTGTACTCGTCGTGTTAAAACTGCTGTGTACACATCGTGTTAAAACTGCTATCGGCGTTAACGCTGTCGACAGATTCATACCACACAAAGGCAAAATTTGTATTATGATGTGAGACCCGTGGTTTTATCACCTGACGATAATGATTTCACATTTTACGTGACATGATGCTGTGAATAAATTTATGAACCTGATGATAGCCAGATGACTGAAACTGGTTGTATAAATAAAGTATTTTACTAGCAGCTCAAGGCAGTAATACGACGTTTTTCAAATATATAAGAGCTGGGGCAGGGCGGGAGGGGGGGACACCACATGAAAATATAAATTTCATACCCTCAGAGCTCGTTATGTAAGATGTAGCCTTTGTAAATGCATAAGTACATTTTGCATTTGCCAGTATCACTACTATTATTATAACTATTCAATTTCTTGTGGACAAAGTACTGTGCATCCTAGAAGCAAAAATGTATCTTGAAAAAATGGAGCTCTGTAACAAGTGGTTCAAATGGCTCTGAGCACTATGGGACTTAACATCTGTGGTCATCAGTCCCCTAGAACTTATAACTATTTATACCTAACTAATCTAAGGACAGCACACAACACCCAGTCATCACGAGGCAGAGAAAATCCCTAACCCCGCCGGGAATCGAACCCGGGAACCCGGGCGTGGGAAGCTCTGTAACAGAACACCACTGCATGTTTCCATATTGGCCCAACAGCATCGTCAATTATGGCAGCAGTGGGCACTGGGTCGTCGAGACTGGACCGTGGATCAACAGAAACTTGTTTTGTGCTCGAATGAATCATATTTCTTATTATCCGCACACAGCGTCACGCAGACGAATGGCTGCCCGAAAGGCGTACCATGCTACAGAGGCTCACCTGTGGGACAGTATCATGCTACTGCGGGGGGCGGCATTGGCCTGACCTTCCATCGAACATGTGGCAGTAGTCTAAGGCACCATGATAGCAGGTGGACTATGGGAACATTGTTGAGGACTACCTGCATCCATTCACACTTAATATCTCCCCTGATGGTATCTTTCATCTGGATAATTAGCTGTGCATGAAAATGTCTTAGCAACAAAAATTTGATCTGAATCTTGTGGACCACATCTGGCACTATCCTGTGCCAGCTTCCCACCAACAAATCAACTGCCCCTGATTTGTTAATCTTATTGACCTGTGCGTAGGCGTCTGGTGCCACAGACATATGGAAAATTACCAATATGTTTTCAATTCCATGCATTTCCGAGGTGGATGAAAACCGTAAGAAGCAGGTACTCATAATATTTTAGCTGCTCAGTGTATGTCAGCCTGCAGACTTTCGTGGCCATAGCGACTGGAGGTAAAATACAGTATGTTCGTAAATTTCCGCCACAGACTTCTATTACTTGTAGGGGGGAGTGAGTAAGTAATATCTGAAACAGGAAATGTACCGTTTCCTTCCTACAGCCATTTGAAATATATTTGCTAGGTACACTACTGGCTATTAAAATTGCTACACCAAGAGGAAATGCACATGATAAACGGGTATTCATTGGACAAATATATTATACTAGAACTGACATGTGATTACATTTTCACGCAATTTGGGTGCATAGATCCTGAGAAATCAGTACCGAGAACAACAACCTCTGGCCATGATAACGGCCTTGATACGCCTGGGCATTGAGTCAAACACAGCTTGGATGGCGTGTACAAGTACAGCTGACCACGCAGCTTCAACACGATACCACAGTTCATTAAGAGTAGTGACTGGCGTATTGTGAGGAGCCAGTTGCTCGGCCACCATTGACTAGACGTTTTCAATTGGTGAGAGAACTGGAGAATGTGCCATCCAGGGCATCAGTCGAATATTTTCTGTATTCAGAAAGGCCCATACAGGACCCGCAACATGCGGTCGTGCATTATCCTGCTCAAATGTAGGGTTTCGCAGGGATCGATAAAGGGTAGAGCCACGGGTCGTAACACATCTGAAATGTAACGTCCACTGTTCAAAGTGCCGACAATGCGAACAAGAGGTGACCGAGACGTGGAACCAATGGCACCCCATACCATCACGCCGGGTGATACACCAGTATCGCGATGACGAATACACGCTTCCAATGTGCGTTCACTGCAATGTCGCCAAACACGGATGCGACAATCATGATGCTGTAAACAGAACCTGGATTCATCCGAAAAAATGACATTTTGCCACTCGTGCGCCCAGGTCCGTCGTTGACTACACCATCCCAGGCAGTCCTATCTGTGATGCAGCGTCAAGGGTAACTGCAGCCATGATCTCCGAGCTAATAGTCCATGCTCCTACAAACGTCGTCGAACTGTTCGTGCAGATAATTGTTATCTTGCAGACGTCCCCATCTGTTGACTCAGGGATCGAGACGTGGCTGCACGATCCGTTACACCCATGCGGATAAGATACCTGTCATCTCGACTCCTAGTGATACGAGGCCGTTGGAATCCAGCACGGCGTTCCGTATTACCCTCCTGAACCCACCGATGCCATATTCTGCTAACAGTAATTGGATCTCGACCAACGTGAGCAGCAATGTCGCGATACGATAAACCGCAATCGCGATAGGCTACAATCCGACCTTTGTCAAAGTCGGAAACGTGATGGTACGTATTTCTCCTACTTACACGAGGCATCACAAAAATGTTTCACCAGGCAACGACGGTCAACTGCTGTTTGTGTATGAGAAATCGGTTGGAAACTTTCCTCATGTCAGCACGCTGTAGGTGTCGCCACCGTAGCCAACCTTGTGTGAATGCTCTGAAAAGCTAATCATTTGCAGATCACGAAATCTTCTTCCTGTCGGTTAAATTTCGCCTCTGTCGCACGTCATCTTCGTGGTGTAGCAATTTTAGTGGCCAGTAGTGTAGATATGCGAGAGGCTGTTCGTGGTGGGAAGTGGTTCCGCCTCATTGGCTGATGTCATTTGACGTCCGTTGTTCCTCTCTGACCCGGTTCGAACCTCATTCACTTAGTATACTCTTACAGAATACATCGATATGATCCTTCTCAATGGCAAAACTCAAGGTAATGGGAAAGCTGCTCGCAGCCCTTACCAAGAACATTCCACACATTGTACAGCTCCATTGCATACGCGTTTGCCACAATTACACAATGGTTTTGAGAAAGCGTACCTTCACGATCAGCAGGGGTGACTGTGTTGCTCCAAGGAGATCTACATCTACATGATTACTCTGCAATTCACATTTAAGTGCATGGCAGAGGGTTCATCGAACCACAATCATACTATCTCTCTACCATTCCACTCCCGAACAGCGCGCGGGAAAAACGAACACCTAAACCTTTCTGTTCGACCTCTTATTTCTCTTATTTTATTTTGATGATCATTCCTACCTATGTAGGTAGGGCTCAACAAAATATTTTTGCATTCGGAAGAGAAAGTTGGTGACTGAAATTTCGTAAATAGATCTCGCCGAGACGAAAAACGTCTTTGCTTTAATGACTTCCATCCCAACTCGCTTATCATATCTGCCACACACTCTCCGCTATTACGTGATAATTCAAAATGAGCTGCCCTTTTTTTGCACCCTTTCGATGTCCTCCGTCAATCCCACCTGGTAAGGATCCCACACCGCGCAGCTATATTCTAACAGAGAACGAAAGAGTGTAGTGCAAGCTGTCTCTTTAGTGGACTTGTTGCATCTTCTAAGTGTCCTGCCAATGAAACGCAACCTTTGGCTCGCCTTCCCCACAATATTATCTATGTGGTCTTTCCAACTGAAGTTGTTCGTAATTTTAACACCCAGGTACTTAGTTGAATTGACAGCCTTGAGAATTGTACTATTTATCGAGTAATCGAATTCCAACGGATTTCTTTTGCAACTCATGTGGATCACCTCACACTTTTCGTTATTTAGCGTCAATTGCCACCTGCCACACCATACAGCAATCTTTTCTAAATCGCTTTGCAACTGATACTGGTCTTCGGATGACCTTACTAGACGGTAAGTTACAGCATCATCTGTGAACAACCTAAGAGAACTGCTCAGATTGTCACCCAGGTCATTTATATAGATCAGGAACAGCAGAGGTCCCAGGACGCTTCCCTGGGGAACACCTGATATCACTTCAGTTTTACTCGATGATTTGCGGTCTATTACTACGAACTGCGACCTTCCTGACAGGAAATCACGAATCCAGTCGCACAACTGAGACTATACCCCATAGGCCCGCAGCTTGATGCACACCTAAAATTCACACCCAAACTGTAAGAGACTATACTGCATCACGTTGAAGAGAACCCATCGACAAGTATGAGAGCAATTTATTTCGCTATTAATGGGTGGAACAATAAAACAACTACTGTACCTGGTCACACTTAATAAATCATTTGTAAATGTGGTCACATTACATGTTTTACAATGCTTGTATCATGGAAATGGTACGTTTGCTAATATCGGTTCCCGTTCAAATTATTATCTACTCACTCTCGTATACAAGTCCTACAATTTTGAAACTGGGATTTCCCAGCGTCCTGCGTAGATCGTTTTAGGCCGCTTCATGTTCCTCCTGAGAGATCTTCACAAACATCGTTACTTGTAGTGAAATGATTTAGAGCAAACACGTAAGTGTTATCTAGCTTGGAGCTGGACGAAATGTAGTAGCTGTGCAAAGAGATTTCGGTTTGAGTCAGGAAATGTTGCTTCTTCGAATTTACTGGTCAAAGAGAATGCCAGCGGCACGTCGTTTAGCAGAGTGAAAGCTACCGCTTCGTGTGGCAGCGGACGTCGCGCTAGCGTCGCCTGGGCGCGTTAATTATTAACGCGCTAATGCACCGATAATTATCAGCGCAGCTCCGGGCGCGAGTCAATTACAGCCGGCACAGCCAGCCGCTGCCTGCTGCCTGCTGGTGGCTACCTGCGCTGCAGGCAACCCGTGACACGGCGAGTGCCACGCGTCAGGATCGGGCCAGCTAAAGCGACGGGCCGCGCTGCCGAATGCTTTATCGTGCTGTCCAGTTTCTGCGTGGCCTTTTAGACGGCGCACGGGGATGGCAGAGGACGAGCATGTGCTACACGCGCAAAAGAGCGGCGGAATGCTTTGATGTAGTGATACTAGCAGTTAAGGTTGTATCTCCACCGCAAAACTCACTGCTATGGAAGTAATGGCTAGCTGACCATCGCACTATCACACAATCTTCAGGTGCTGTTATACGTCTCACACCTGCCTACACTGGTTCGTATTTTGTACCCTAAGGAGAATAAAGTACGTGTGGGAATTTAAGGAACGTAACAAACCACTCTAGCAAAGATGATTGTGTAAAGTTGGGTTTACAACATGAGATAAGACCAGGAAACCTCTAGGGAAGTAATAATTAAAAAGCCTCTAGATCTTAGTGACTGGATGGACTGTTCGGCTGATCCCGGCGGAGGTTCGAGTCCTCCCTCGGGCAAGGGTGTGTGTGTTTGTCCTTAGCATAAATTAGGTTAAGTAGTGTGTGAGCTTAGGGACTGATGACCTTAGCAGCTAAGTCCCATAAGATTTCACACACATTTGAACTTAATGACTGGGACACAAAATCGCTTTGAGCATATTATATTACCACAATAAGACATTCGAATAATGTAGAGGCACGATGTTGGGAAAGGGAAAGGTACAATACAAGACACAGAAAGTTTTAACATACACTTTTTATTTGTGGAAAAAAGTAGGTATTCAAAGAAATTAAGAACAATTACAGTAATATTATGTCTGTACAGCAGACTGTGTTATACGAGCGAGAAAACAATATATCTCGCTAATCTCTGATGTAATGTATAATAGCAAGACAAACACACTAATAACATATACAAGCACAAAAACTGTAAGAGAGAGAGATGAGTCCATGTAAGACACTATCTACGGTCTGTGAGTTTAGGGTAAATTCATTATAATAATCTATCAGACAGAAACAAATCCCATGAAGAATGCAGGAACTACTGAGTGACAGTTCACTGAATACTCATCAAGAGTACACACTGGTAACTCTAATACCCAGTAGCACGCCATCTTGCACTGATGCATGCCTGTATTCGTTGTGGCATACTATCCACAAGTTCATCAAAGCACTGTTGGTGTAAATTGTCCCACTCCTCAACGGCGATTCGGCATAGATCCCAAGAGTCGTTGGTGAGCCACGTCGTCCATAAACAGCTGATTTCAATCTATAACTGACATGGACGATAGGGTTCACGTATGGAGAAAATACTGGCCACTCTAGTCGAGCGATGTTGTTATCCTGAAGGAAGTCATTCACAAGATGGGCACGATGGAGGCGCGAGTTGTCGTCCATGAAGACGAATGCTTCGCCAATATGCTACCGATATGGTTGCACTATCGGTCGGAGGTTGGTATTCACGTATCGTACAACCGTTACGGTGCCTTCCATGACACCAGCGGTGTACGTCGGCCCCACATAATGCTACCCCAAAACATTAGGGAACCTCCACCTTGGTGCACTCGATGTACCGCGAGTCTAAGGCGATCAGCCTGACCGGGTGCCCCCAAACACGTCTCCGACGATTGTCTGCTTGAAGGCATAAGCGACACTCATCGGTGAAAACGTGGTGCCAATCCTGATCCGGTCCATTCGACATGTTGCTGGGCTCATCTGTACCACGGTGCATGGTGTCGGTGTCGTGGTTGCAAAGATGGACCTCGCCATGGACGTCGGCAGTGAAGTTGCGCATCATGCAACCTATTGCGCACAGTTTGAGTCGTAACATGACGTCCTGTGGATGCAGGAAAAGCATTATTCAACAAGATGGCGTTGCTGTCAGGGTTCCTCCGAGCCATAATCCATAGGTAGCGGTCATCCACTGCAATAGTATCCCTTGGGCGGCCTGAGCCAGGCATGTCATAGGCAGTTCCTGTCTCTCTGTATCTCCTCCATGTCCGAACTACATCGTTTTGGTTCACTCCGAGACGCCGGACACTTCCCTTGTTGAGAGCCTTCCTGGCACAAAGTAACAATGTGGACGCGATCGAGCCGCGGTATTGACTGTCGAGGCATGGTTGAGCTACAGACAACACGAGCCGTGTACCTCCTTCCTGTTCGAATGACTGGAACTGATCGGCTGTCGAACCCCCTCCGTCTAATAGGCGCAGCTCATGCATGGTTGTTTACATCTTTGGGCGGGTTTACTGACGTCTCTGAACAGTCAAGGGGACTGTGTCTGTGATACAATATCCAACGTCAACGTCTACCTTCAGGATTTATGGGAACTGGGGTGATGCAAACTTTTTTGATGTTTGTATTATTACCCAGCATTATGTTCCTGCCAACAGCTGTTCTTTTGTAGACCAGCGGGAGGCTACTCCCCTATGCTTCACCGATAGCTTGTTCTCCCATTATTTTCACCCATCCTTCCCATATGGGGTTATTGGCTAGACTGGTTGGAGCAACTCTCTAGTGCTAGACTAAGAGCAAAAATATCCTCTACACATCCAGTGGTAACTTACGCAACTGAATGGAGCTACTGTCTAGTACTCGTCAATGGCAACTACCCTCCCCAACCACCATGCTTCACAGCCAGAGGTAAATATTTGGATTTTCCTGTCGAATTTTGAATTTCCTCCCAGTTGCAGGAGGGGAGTGTTTTGGGTCGGCAGTCTTGGATTCTGATGTCGTAATTAGACTGTGTCAGTGTTCCGAAGATGATACGCAAATAGAACTTCTATAAATGAAGAATATATTGTTATTAGTTATTATGTACTCTGTAATTGAAAAAAGTCTTGACGGTCTCTCCATCGGCAAAAGATTACAGAATAGTCCCCTATTCGCATCTCTGGGAGGTGACTGCCCAGGGGGAGGTGACCATGATAAAAAGATTGAATAATCAACTAAAGGATACTGTTCTAGGAGTCGGCACTTGGAGTGTCAGATGCTTGATTGTGGTAGGGAAACTAGAAAATCTGAAAAAGGATATGCTAAGGCTCAATCTAAATACAGTAGGAGTCAGTGAAGTAAAATGGAAAGGAGGCATGGATTTCTGGTCAGATGACTACAGGGTAACACCAACAGCACTGGCCAACAGTGCATGTCCCATACCCAATGCCTATCTTTCCTTGTCCTGGAACAATCTAAACGGTGTCAACTCTCCATGTCAATATAAATAACAGAACTCTGCGATCGTTTCTGAGGCGTTGAAATCAAACAGTGATCCTTCACGTAAACTGCAGTTTTAGCACTAGTGACATTAGTTTAGTGGACACAGTGCTAACATTTGTAGAGGGAAGATTATAGTCAAATAACAAATAAGTCGGCGTAGCCATTGCAATTGGAGCGTAATGAGTTACTGCTTAGTTTAAGGTGTTGGCGAATGCTTTTTATAAGGACAGTGTCCACTTATATATAATATTTCTAGCAATTTTTCTTCTTTTATTTATTTATCGTGGTGTCCTGCTGGATATCGATGATAGATACGTAATAGCGGGTCAGCCAATATCCAGCTGCTGAAATAATAAGAAAAAGTATATCGCTGACTACTAACAGTCCGTCATAGAGAAGCAACTTTAGAGTTGGTTACATTCGCAGTAGTTCGTAGTGAGTAACAGTGCTGTGGGGAAGTGGTGAAAAATTGATTTGTTGGCATCTGAACAGAGCTTCAAAGAACCGGAAAACAAAATGGAGTCTTGCATCCGTACCACTGTCAGACGACTATCTAAGCTTTCAGAGCGAAAAATCTTAGTGGTACCTCGAAAATGCTGTTTATTATACTTTATTGTGAAACTATATGGGGATGATATATGAAGTACTAAAATAACGTAAATGTCTCTAAATGTTTGACCTCTTACGTTTGAACCTTTACTATTCCCAAGTCTTATCAAACTGTCACTGATCTGACGTGAAATATTGGAAAAATGACTACTGCTACAGAGCTCAGGAGTAGTGGTGTGTGAGGCAATGCCGCGAGGTACCTTTAATGTAGTGTTGCGTATTTCTTGGATCTTCGCACTCCATCATCTCGTGACAGCTACTTTATAAATGCTTCACCTACGGCTAGCGGACAGGAAGATGAGAAAAACGTTAACATAGTTTATGCATATGGAGCGAACTGAACGCTTGCCAACGTGATTGAGCGACTCAAGGAATGATCGTCCCAAGGGCGTAACTCCTTGTCTAGTACGATTATATCGAAGTGCTCTAAATCAAAGAATGGTACCAAGCCACTGGATAAACACACGTCATTTCCGTTCTTATAAAGGGAATAATGAACGTAATTTTACACCTGTAACGCTGCTCACTCACTAAGACACTAGAGAACGAACATATCCGCTCATAATAATGAACGTGGATTCCATAAACAAAGAAACATAGCTCGCTCTGTTTGTCCATGAACTCCAGAGTGCCCAGGTTTATACCAGCAGCCCTGGCCTATGGAAGGCATTCCGCGCTATCTTTTACTATTGTCCTAAATTTGTGGCTAAAGACTTTCTGAGAGTTTATTAGCTGGATGAAGTAATCCAAGAAATAGTATAGTAGCAATGCTGCTTAGAGTACCTGCCACGTTAGCTGAGAGCGCTAATGCACTGGTTCCTGGACACGAGTAGGTGCGCCTGCCCCAGATCTAAACCGCCTGGCGGATTAACAACGAGGGCCGGTGTGCTGGCCAGCCTGGATGTGGTTTTTAGGCGGTTTTCCACATCCAGTTAGGTGAATACCTGGCTGGTCCCCACGTCCCGCCTCAGTTAACGCTTCGCAGACATTTGAAACCCGTTCACACTATTTCATGATTCAGACACAGACAGCTGGGGTACACAGTTTCCGTTCCAGGGGGTACAGGGTGGCGGCACGAAGGGCATCTGGCCACCCCTTCACACTAAGAAATCTGTCCAAAGCTTCATCGGTTTTTCGTTATGGTTTACATTTTGCGACAGATCGGACCTTAATAGACGAATAGCTTCCGTATTAATGATGCAGCGGATAATGTCACAAGCTGTAACATACTTTTTGCAGAACATGATGTCTACAAGAAGGCGGCAAAGCCAGAAGATTGTAGCTAAATGGACGAAGACCTGTAGCTGATCGATAATTGGTGCAGATACTGGCAGTTAATTGTAAAATATTATGCTTAAATAAGCAAAGAGATCCAACACTATTTTGTACCCTACTACTCAAAAATCACTTGGGAGTAACTGTCCAGAGTGATCTAAAGTTAAATGCCCCTCCCCCACCCCACAAGAAAAGTAGAAACAGACTCAGTGGAAGGCTCGTGAGGAAATGTAATTCATCCATGTAGGACATGGCTTACAAGAGACTTGTTGGTCCGTTTATCGAGTACCGTTCATCAGTCTGGGGCCTGGACCCATTAGGATTAACATAAGAGAGAAGGTCCGACGAATAGCGTAATTTTCCCCACTCACCATTGGTGAATGTAACAGAAAAGTGGGAAAATGTTACTTGTGCCAGAGGTGTCCTCCGTCACTCTCCATTAGGTGGCTTGCGAGTAGATTACGAAGCACGTGCAGCTCCCTCAACACAATGCGGGGAGCAATTGGCAGTAAGCCAGAGGACGAGTATGATGATCGCAGTGGCGTGTTAATTCGCCTAAACCTGTGCGTATGCGGCCTGTCGTACAAGACCAATAGCAGTTAATCAGGCTCACGGATTCCACCCATTTCCTGCTGACCACTATGTCTCTGCACTATACGAGTGGGCCTGGTTTCCCCACATTAATTTAGCGTTAATTCAGAGGGAGAGAATCTTCGTTGCACCGGGTCTTCATATGCCATTGTCCATATTAACGCATCCCACAGAATACATTCCACACAAGCAAGAGGCGTATAGTGTGCAACAATGGTTGGCAACTACGGGAGGGTCGAAAGCTCGAACTGGCTGGGCGCTCACAAAAGGAGCAGAGCAGAGACGTCTCATTTCACAGCCCTCTGGGACGGGGATTAGATGCGACCTGACGGCCAGCATTTGTCTATACGAGGGGCGCCCGGAAAGGGTTTCCCACGGATGGGGAGCAATGAGTCGACAAGGCTGAAAGTAATTTGCAATTAATTAGGGCGTTCAGATGCGCCCGGGAGGCGTCCCGTGGAGAGTGCTCCGCAGCTATGAGCCGGGTTAATTATTAAGCGGGGCCCGGAGAATGGCGACAGCGACGGGAGCCGCTCCGGCGCGGCGGGGCGCTTCCGCAAACAAAGCGCTGCCGGGCCGCGGGGGAGCCCCGCGCTACGGGGAACGGGGTGCCTGCCAGGGCAGCCAACCTTTGTGGGACACCTGCTCCACCGCCGTTTACCCTGCTCACATTCGCGCCGACACTGCTATCACCAGCAGTGCTTATTTCGTATACTTCTATTCATTAATTCGTAATGGAAATAATCTTGTTTTACTTCATACCTAACACAAAGTTCATTGTTCGAAAATGTTATGTAATTTTTATGCATGATGTACTTTTCCGATCACAGGACATTGACTTAAAGAACTAATCAGGTCCACAACATGTATATGAAGTTTGCTATTATCAATCAACTACAGCTTGAAAGTAGTAGTGAATTCATATTTATAACATAGGTTCATCAGTTTTCTGACTGTTTTATGCGACTTTGCACAACTTCTTCTCGCGTTTCAACATGAAATAATGAACTTGGGCTACGCCACGCTTAAAACAAAATAATATCAGTATCCACGTTTATAACACTTTCTCATTTCGTTATAATTTTTTAGACTTGGACTGTCACTATTTCCTTTCCTGTATGAAATTCTTCGTCTCAGCTTAGCGCTTATGTAACTGACTGATGACTTCCTATAATTTATCGCCACACACCGTCAGGTGGCTTGCGGAGTATGGATATAGATGTAGATGTAGATGAATGCAAAGTATTTTGAGCAGAATTACTGAAAGTGGCTATACAATAGCCATCTCCAGAATCTCTCACTCTGCTGCACTGAAACCAATCATAATCATACGAGGGCTGTCCAGAAAGTAAGTTACGATTGATCTCGAAATGAAAATCACAGTGAAAATCAGAAATGTTTCATTTGTAACAGTTAGCTACACCTTTCAGATACTTCTCTACGTAGTCGCCGTTCTGACTCAGACATTCGTCGTAGCGTTGTGCCAACTTTCCAATACCCTCATCATAGAAGGCAGCCGCCAGTCCTTTCCGCCAATTCTCTACGCTGGCCTAAAGCTCGTTGTATGTGCCAAAATGTTGTCTTCATAGCCAGCGGTTCGTTTGAGCAGAGATGAAACTCAGTGGGAGACAATTACGGGTTGTATTGTGGGTAACCAAACATTTCCAATTGAAACGATGCAGAACATCTTCATTGCCCCTGCAGAATGAGGCTGAGAATTGTCTTGAAGAAGAAACCGCACGACAGTTATGTAATGTTGGTTGCATAGCTTCAGGGGAAAATTCTCACCAGGCCCTCGTACTTGGCGGGAGACACTATTTTCTATAACATCTTTACGCGCTCACTAAGAGCTCAGGAATGAAAAGAGCGACATAATTCTACCTAGAGTCATACTAGAGACACTGCCCAACACATCTTTGCAAAGCTTTATCGGATTTTCATAGTCGTTTCCATTTCGCAACCGATCGTAACTTACTTTCTGGACAGCCCTCGTATAAAAATAATATGAGCTTCTTGCGTGGCAGAGACTAACACAGATTAAATGATGGGAGGAGAGTATCTTCAAGTTATGCCCTATCTGTGGGAGAACTGATTGCTTTTTCTGGTCTCAGCCTTTACCGCGTAAGACTATCTAATTTCTCCTAATTGTGGGGGTTGTAAACTGAATAATTAAGGAACTGAAGGGATTATCATTACATTATTCATATGTTATAAACAGGAACTTTCACATTGCTGAAAACGGCTTTCACAAAAGTACACTGCTGCGAAGGAGTCACTACAGACAACTATAAGCAAAATATTGACACCTAGACGGGAAACAGATATTATCAGAAAATTACTTAACAAGTAGTGGTTACAAAGTGGCGGTCAACAAGCCCTTACTCTGGAATCTTAATCTCTACCATGAAGGTACTGATGGAGAGAAGCTTTCGAGATAAACCAGATGGTAGAGATAATTGTAACAATGAGTGTTCGATGGTGGCAACAAAAGAGAGTGGTTGAGATGTTTGTTGTCCCCATGATGACGTTGAAGGTGCTTTTGCAACATGCAGCAGGTTGCTACAGCGCTCCTGCCATAAATGATAGCGCTCTGTCTACACGTCATTACGTGACTCTGTACAGATTAATGAACAGAAAAACTGTAAAAAAAATTCTAGAAGACAAGTGCCTCGAACCGAATGCAATAATCGTCAGTGTTTCAACAAAGTGCCACCGACCTGCAACCGCTGAAGCCCGAAAAAAGAAGTATAGCCAGAGACGGTCGCGTGTCAGAGTTTTATGATCTTGCCATGACGGGCCATCAGTTAGCCTGTGACGTCAAAATATAGATGTCCTAGCAACTGCTGAGAAAGGTAGCGGCCATGTTCCACCTGCTGTGACAAAGTAAGCAGTTACTGCCTTCGATCCTCATACCTTTACATACCGACTGGAGCCCAGCCAACGGCAAAAGGACGTTTTCGGTTGAATGACCGCTGTTTGAAGAAGAATGAATTTTCTGCGGCTTCTAACCGTTTTCGCCATATTGAAGAAATTGCCAAGTTCTCTCATGATGATGGTATCATAGATCAGTTCCAGGGTACTGTTCTGCAGTATGTAAGAAATCTTGTTACGATTGTCTCTTTACTGTTCGGTTCTTCTTTGGAGGATAAATATGCATATGAGGCAGTCGGTTCCAAAACTGAACATGTCCATGTTAAAGAAAACGGAGAAGGACAGAAAGGAACTGCTATGTCACTATAGATTGGAATTAAAAATCTGTAAAAAATAAATTAAATGCAGATAATTATTTCAAACAAGTATGTGGTGGTTGCTACAAAACACAACGCCGTTTTTCATGAATAACTGCAAATGGTTAATGGATATGTTGACTTCTGGAAAGTACAAGAGGACATGTTTAATTTTGGAACCAACAAAAATCGACATAAAGAGTTTTGGAACGAATAAAAATGCAGGTTTCTGGAAATCATGAAATGTTTATCAGAAATCTCAAACTTATTCCCATTTCAATATAATTATAAAGCAGTTACATGAAGAAAGTATTTGCGATTTACATTATATATATTAATAATTATTTGCCCTTTAATGCACTAAAAACAGAGACTGCTTCTCTGAGTACAATAAGGAAATGGTTAAAATTAATTTAATATTATGGTTAAAATATTTGGAAGTATTATAATATATGTTTCATAAATATGTAGTTTATGAATGACAATTGTATTTTACAATAACTGGAGTGAAAAAAGAAACGTAACTTTCTTGAACAAAATTCAGAAGGGTTCTAGCTGCCCATGTGAAATGCTTTGGGTAATTAATGGAGCACCCCTCAAGATACATTTGTTATTATTGTAACTTAATTGTTATTCGAAATATAATCTGAAAGAAACAAGCATTTCTTCCTTTAACGAAATTTCAATAATGTTCGACTTCATGGTTACCAACGTAGTATCCTTTGCATTATTGATGCAGCATTAATTGAACACAAATATAATCTATGGCTGAAAATAGCTTAAAGATAACGATTTAAGGTGTACAAAACAGTTCCACAGTGAAGAACGGGATGAAATGGCATAATTGTCACCCATTGTTTCACCACATTCTCCTTCTTCTTGTTATTGTCTTGTGTTAAATTTGCAAGATTCCAACAGTTCTTCGTAAAACTTAAGCTCTGGATTAGTGTCCCAGTCAATGCCAAAGAGTATATTTAGCAGCTGAAAGCATCCTTGGTTTTTGAAGATTTGGGTACAACACACCAAGATAGCAGTTCAACAACCACCTGCTTAATGTTTCTGCCTTTTCTGCAAACATCCCTCGGCACTCCAAGATCTCTGAGATAGCTTGTTTCTCCCTGGACTGTTGTCATTTTGTTTCTGTGAATAATGAATCTTTTTGTGAGGCTTGACACTTGAGGTGTCAGGTTTCATTACATCAGTCACCAACTTATTCCAATACAGAATCCAATCAGATGGATGACAGTTCCAAATTCCTGAAATATGTCTATGAAGTCCTGTGGATTTAAAATTATTTCCCGTCGTCGAGTACCTTTCCCTATACGACCAAAAATCCAAAAACTCGATCTGGTGGCATGTATGAGAGCGCAGCACTAAATTTTTTATTGGGTTGGCGTTTTAGTTGCCAACCACTCCCTTAGCTTACCCACCATAATTATATTTTTGTTTTGACCCCTGAATTCATCGGAAAAAAGACGGACAATGTGAACCATTGGAGGCAAAAATATATTTCTTAACTTATGATGCACACAGGAAACTACTTTACTGGAAGTTTTTAAACCCTAATTTTCTATCCAACAACATATAAATATATTTTCTTAGACAGCTTTCCTTCGAAGTTCCCTTACAAATCGTGAAGTTAAACAGATAAATTTGGCGGTTATAACATGCCGTCTGATCTGATAGTTTAGGTAGTATGCGATTCTTTGTGCAGTCTGAAAAATGCCTCCGCATGCAGTGTGTGATAACCAAGTTCACTGGGTAGCTTATCGTTTAATGCGACATACTCTGCTATTTTGGCTCTTTGAAAGTTTCTTACAACTTATAACATTTCGAGCGTCTGTGTCTAGCCGGTGGCCTGAAATTTAGTTATATTTAACGCTGAAAATGTTATAAAGGCAACCGTGTTTCAATTACGTTTCAGAATTTTGTGCCGCTATGTACATTCTCCACAAACTTTTTAATGAACAGTTTACGTGGTAGGTACCTGTGCTTCGAATAATCACAGCAGTGATATCACTCAAATGTGTGTCAGAGACTGAATGAATTTCTTTACACCATCTGTTTGTTTCTCATAACGTCTTCAACTGCTGTCATCGCCTCTTCTTTCTCAAGGTGATAACTTTGTTCTTAACTGATATTTACCAAGCATTTGAACCCCAAATTTCGAAATTTCCAAAAGTAAAAAAAAAACGTATTTTGACACGCGTAATTTCCCCTTTCCACAAATAAATTTATATATACAGTATCTGGATGTGACAGCTTTGCTTTTATTTGTTTCATTCATTCTTGGTCTCCTACGCTGCGGAGATTGTTGTGTCACGTAATCTTAGCATATTTTATTGTGATACTCATAAAATGGCTGATGAAATTTTCTGATGTATTGTTTTCCAACATCATTGCAATTACAGCCAAACATTTGAGGGTGGTCACAATGGTTTCTTCAGAAGAAATAGGGGTGAGTATCTGAAATATTGAGATATGTTACTTTTGATTATTTAATAGCACTTATGAGGAATACCTAAAAGTTAAAAATTCTAAGAGCAGCACCACTAATAATATTAAGTGAAGGTTAATTCATAACTTCATGAAGATTCACTATTTAATTCGAAGAGTCGGAGACAATGCATAAACTACAGCTAATCTTTGTAGGAATAAAATATTAAATGTCTTTCAGTCATCCTTACCTTGCTCGTTTCTCTTGGTTTTTTCTTCCATTTTTAGGTATCTCGTTTCCTTTTCCTACTGTGTCCTAATTCATTGGCAGTAAAAATATTTTCACAAACTCTAACGCTGGCTTCTTTCCCGTCCATTTCACTTTGTATCACTACAGTTACTACGCTCAGTAATACTGCAAAACCCAGGGCATAAGTGCATTGTTGTCCAGGTGTATGAATTATTTATACTGACTCTTCCCAGATACTCATGATTGTTATGCGCTTATAAACATCAAAAATAAAACTCTACTTCTTCCTACAGCATACTGTTAAGACAGCTCCATTTCAGTCTTCTCAGAGGTAAAAAAAATATGGTGAGTCATTTAACTGTGTGTGTTATTACTACTTGTGCGTATTTTGTTTTAGTAAATTATAACAAGCATAACACATAAACATGTCTTTGAGATACTTTGGACTTCACTTTGGACAAACGAAGCTTCAGAAACCGTGAGGCAGTGCACTTTTTTTTTTCTTGCCACCATTCTTCTGACTGGTTTGATGCGGTCCGCCACGAATTCCTCTCCTGTGCCAACCTCTTCATCTCAGAGTAGCACTTGCAACCTACGTCCTCAATTATTTTCTGGATGTATACCAATCTCTGTCTTCCTCTACAGTTTTTGCCCTCTACAGCTCCCACTAGTACCATGGAAGTTATTCCCTCATATCATAACAGTTGTCCTATTATCCTCTCCCTTCTCCTTATCAGTGTTTTCCACATGTTCCTTTTCTCTCAGATTCTGCACAGCACCTCCTTATTCCTTACCCTATCAGTCCACCTAATTTTGAACATTCCTCTGTAGCACCACATCTCAAATGCTTCGATTCTCTTCTGTTGCGGTTTTCCCACAACCCATGTTCCACTACCATGCAATGCTGTACTCCAGACGAACATTCTCAGAAATTTCTTCCTCAAATTAAGGCCGATATTTGATATTAGTAGACTTCTCTTGACCAGGAATGCCGTTTTTGCCATTGCTAATCTGCTTTTGATGTCCTTCTTGCTCCGTCCGTCATTGGTTATTTTACTGCCTAGGTAGCAGTCTGCTTCGTGAGCAGTGTGCATACAAATCAATAATATGTTGATCACAATGCATCATATCCACAGGACATCTGAAGATATGGACATAACGCTTTTACCACATTACAGAGAACGGTAAAAACTTTCTCGAATGTGCGATATTTCGACTTCAGATTGTTTTTGGACATGCTGAGTTTTGGAACTGACCGCCTAGTACGAAGATCTTATACAGATGTCGAAATAAAATTAATACTAAAACACTCGAGAGTGCCATTGCAACGAGCGTATCAATAGTCTATAGAAACATAAACCTGATTTTAAGTAACTGGGACCATTTTCTTAGTTATTTGACCTCGCACTATCACTCATCTACGTCGCTCAGTACGTGGCGAGGCACGCTTGAGTTGTTGTGTCACACAAGCGAGATGAAGTTGTTCCCCAATGTCGTTGAAATGACCGTATGAGTGTTACTTGAACATCGATAGCCGGCACACACGATTTTATCGATAGTACAATTAAAACTATCGATGTGCCGACTACCTATCGACTGTTTTGCACATGTATTTTAAATTAAAAATAGCTTTCTAAGAATTTTTAACGATTAAAGACAATACAAGATATGCAAATGTAATTTTATAATAACTAAGGTACTTAAATTCTTGCCCTTGAGTCTGTGTTTAAAATACAACGTTACAAGATATGCAAATTCTGTTTTATAAAAACTGAGGTATTTAAATTCTTCTCCTTTAGTCAGTTGCGTTTTTTATTAGTTATTTCTCCAGCCTTGGAAAAGACCCTTACTGCAGGAAGTGAAGTCGATGGACTGCACAAATATTTTGTAGCCATTACAAGCAACATACTACTAGCTTTTACTCAATATTCTAATACACGAG